>NW_024045136.1:207738-243756 GCF_012273895.1 Zerene cesonia | reverse complement strand
AAAATAAAACTATGGATACAATCAACTAAATAATCTCTCTCTGTTGTTCTTATACAGAGTACAGCATCACAAGTTAATAATTGAGTCTCATTTCTATTAATCAGGATAATCAGAAATCGTCATGAAATTATTGTATTGTCACCGATCCTTGATAAGTGTACAGAGTTTCGATAAAATCGTTCCGCTTAAAGTGGGTCATAATCGGGTCTTAAAGTCTCCGTTGCACACAAAAACACATAACAGACAGGTGAAGCTTCCTACAGGTGAACATTAAAAGCCGTCTAATTCTATCGTGTCATTTTGTCGCGTTCTGATCGCTCATCTTATCTTAATATATATAAATTACGTGTCACGTTGTTTGTCCGCAATAGAAGCCTAGTTTGATCCAACTTTACTATAACTACATATTTGTTAACACATTATAATCATTAATTGCTAATTTTTATCCTTCTTTACCTTACATAAAAAAAAAACAATGATTACTCTTCTCTCGCCATGAAGATCGACGACGAGATATATCTCATGTAAAATCGTCAAAACTCGATGTAATTTTGCCTATATATTATATATATATATACACATGACATCTTTTTGTCTACAAAACCAAACATTGCGGCAAAATTACATCGAGTTTTGACGATTTTAGATGAGATATATCTCGTCGTCGTTCTTCATGGCGAGAAAAGAGAAATCGTTGTTTTTTATGTTAGGTAAAGAAGGATAAAAATGAGCAATTAATGACTATAATGTGTTAACAACTACTTGTATACTAATATTATAAAGCTGAACAGTTTGTTTGTTTGAACGCACTAATCTCAAGAACTACTACTGGTCCGATTTGAAAAATTCCTTCAGTGTGAGATAGCCCATTTATTGAGGAAGGCTATAGGCTATATTTATACCACGGCCGAAGCCGGAGCGGATCGCTTGTAATATTATTAACACCAAAATTCCATTAAATTATATAGAAATCGAAATAATAAATAATTTAAGAGTATTTTTCTTTTCGTAATCTAAGCAAAAGCATAACACATTTTGGTTAAATAACAATATACAATATATTTATATACAATTTTATAATATTTAATATTACTATTTTATCCGTCACTATTCAACGTCGTTAAAGTGAAGAATAAAAAAAAAGAATTAACAAATCGCGTTTAAAATCCGTAAATATAAGTAAATACTAAGAGTAAATACGAGTAAATACTAGTAGTAAGAGTAAATACAAAAAGACTACGAACTAAACCGGTGCGGCAACGTCGCTCCGTCTCGTCGTCGCGTAACACGTCGCCGGTGAGACGCGGTGTTTTTTGTTTTTTTTTTTTTTTTTAATACCAATACCAGCAAAAGGTCAGGCGATGCACCTGATGGTAAGTGATCACAATGTTGGAGCATTGCGATTGATTTGCCGACCTTTTGAGAGTTTATATGAGAATAATTACCAAAATACATCGTGATAAATGAGTGTTTCAAAGAAAGGAAAAAAAATTTAGTATTCTTTGGCTATTCAGAACTTTTTTTTTGTAAGGGTTTAAGACAAAAAAAAAAACAAAAAAAAAACAGAGAAAAAAAAACTCAAATCAGCATTTTTTACCAGTCGGTTCCTTGGCGGTGAGATGGTCCGAGCCGGCGCTGGAGCCCCCACTCCCGGAGAGCACGCTTTCCTCGCGATTGTAACTGTTGAATGTGAGATATTTTTTTTATCGTAGCATCACACAATTCACACTAATATTATAAACGTGAAAGTTTAGTTTGTTTGGATGTTTGTCCGTCAATCACGTTAAAACTGCTGAACGGATTATGATGAAATTTTGTATACAGACAGGGTATGGGCTGAAAAAATCCGGATTGAAAAAAAAGATCTTGACATCCGGGCGGAGCTGGGTCGAGCGCCTAGTATGTATATAAATCACGTGTCACGTTGTGTGTACGCGATAGACTCGCAAACTACTCAACCATTTTTAATCAAATTTGAACACCATGTGCAGTTTGATCCAATTTTAAAGATAGGATAGTTTATATTGTTTCAATTACTACAAATGACCACACGGGCGGAGCCGGAGCGTGTAGCTAGTTACAAAATTAAAATTAAATATTAAGATTAAGACACTTATTTACTAGCTGTAACCCGCGGAGTCACTCGCGTCCTACCTAGATAAAAATTTGCCTGTGTTAACCCCAGAACATAATCTATCTCTGTACTAAATTTCATGCACATACGATAAGCTGTTTTCACGCGAAAGAGTGATAAACATCCATACCTCCATCCAAACATCCGTACGTACAAACTTTTTTTTATAATACTAGTAGGATAATCCTTTGTAATATTATAACAGTCAAGTTAAGTTAATGCTAGAAATTATAGGTGACATCACCTCTTTTGCTACGTCGAGCAAGTACAATATAAGAATGTACCTACTAATATCTCAATCGATTATTGTATTGCACCACCACCTTACTTTTTATCACCTCTCCCGGGTTGCCTGGGTGAGATCGCTTATAGCGATAAGACCGCCCTCTGTACATTTAAGTTACCTTCCGTCTCTTGCAATTGTATAATATATTAGTTTTCATTCATCAAGTATTTTTCATTCTATAATAAATGTGATGTGAAGTGTTTGTTTGAACGCGAACATCTCAGGAACTACTGAAGCGATTCCCCTAAACAGATTAGTCATATTTGCCAAGCACAAAATGATGCAACTCACCCGTAAATCGTGTGTTCGCTGGTGACGCAGGAGCTGTACTTGAACGGTATAGGCTGGTAGCCGTACGAGCCCGCATACGCCATATAACCGGGGCCTATCATGCTGGAATGGTAAGATATGCATGTAGAAATAAGTTTTAAACACTTTTTTTTTATGTCATAGCGGGCAACAGAGCTGGTGGTTCACCTGATGGTAAACGATCAGCACCGCCCATGAACATTCGCAGAGGCTTAGACCTCTGAGAATGCGCTGCCCGCTTTTAAGGGATAAGGGATGAGGAAAGGATTAAGGAATGGACTGGAAAGGGCTAGGGGAAACAATAGGCCTCCGGCTCCCCCACTCAAGTACGAAACACAATAGCAAGTTATTATTTCACGCCGGTTTTCTGTGGGGGTGTGATACTTCTCGGTGCGAGCTGGCCCAATTCGTGCCGAAGCGTGCTCGACTACCACAGTAAAGACTTACGCAAAGACATTATAATTAAATTTAATCATATGTGAATATGATAGCCACTGTATTTGTATGGCGTGCATTGGTATGTGTGTGTGTGTGTTTAGTGTGGCATACTGCATGGTTGCATACGTTCGCGTGTATAGGCATAACGCATAGGTGCGTACGTGTCCGTGTAGCATAGCATTATGCAAAGTTGCGTACGTGTGTATATAGCGTGGCATAATGCATCCTTCTGTGTGTCACGTTGTCACGTGCGTGTATGTGTGCGTGCGCGTGTGTGCGCGCGCGCGTGCGTTACACTCACTTGGGGTTCGGCAGCGGCGCGAGCGTGTCGCTGGCGAGGCTGTCGCAGTCGGGCGCGCGCAGGCGCAGCGCCGCCATGTCGGCGCACAGCTCGCCGGCGACGTAGTAGCACTGCTCCGAGAACGTTATCTTGTTCACCGTGTGCCGGATGAAGCCCGCCTGGAATGCGATGGGAGACGATGGGAGCAGTTGAAATATCAATAAGTAAAAATAAGGTTGGCTAAGGAGAATGAAAACATGTAAAATATTTTTTCTTCATCTGCCGACCATCTTTCGTATGCAAAAACGACCCATCCCCATCGCGTGCTTGACCAAAGCGTACTCAATACTTTAGAATATGTGATACATTTCATAAAGAGTACTACTTTTTATACACCTAGCAGATTAAGCAGACCTAGCAGACGGATTTTCGTACTATATAAACGCGAGACTATGTAAATATGTATGGATGGATGCATGGATGTTTTTCGTATCTATATGAATTCCTATTCCTACTAATATTATAAATGCAAAAGATTGTAAGGATGTGTGTGTGTTTGTTGCTCTTTCACGCAAAAACTACTGAACCGCTTGCAATGAAATTTGGTACGTAGACAGCTGGACAACTGGAATAACATATAGGCAACTTTATATCCCGATATTCCTACGAGATTCGGACTTACGCGAGTGAAATCGCGGGACGCAGCTAGTTTGGTATAATCACAGATTACAGTCCGGATTGATCAAGGACCAGGTTCACCGAATCTGCACGAAAAATGGCATAAAGAGAGATTAACGTCAGTATTAGAGCATTATTTAACTTTTAACCGCGTGCACCAGCTAGTCTAGCATATCTGCACTCAATACCGTGAAGCTGAAGAGTTTCTTTGTCTATATAAAAGCGCTTATCTCTGTATGTACTGAACCAAAAATTCTTACACCTTTGGGATATGTATGTGAAGACCGAAGGCGTGAAATGAAGGCCCGTTTCCTTTTTCGCACCCTCTCCAGTCCATTCCTTCTTCCCAATCGTAAATTCTATCCTCATCCCTTCCCACATAAATATTCATGGGCAGTGGTGACTGGTGATCGCTTACCTTCCGGCGAACCACCAGCACAATTGCCCTCTATGACAAATTAAAAAAAAAAATAGTACATAATCTCTGTGCGCCGCATGCGACAAATACCACGCGCGAAGCCGGGACCGGAGCGTTAGTACAAAACGTGTAAAGTAAAAATTTAAGTGTAAGTGTAGGTGTAGGTGTTGGTGTAGATGTAGGTGTAGGTGTAGGTGTAGGTGTAGGTGTAGGTGTAGATGTAGGTGGTGTATATGTAGATGTAGGTGGTGTATATGTAGATGTAGGTGTATATGTAGGTATATATGTAGGTGTAGATGTAGATGTAGATGTAGATGTAGATGTAGATGTAGGTGTAGATGTAGGTGTAGGCATAAGTGTAGTAGTAAAAGTGCCCCCCCCACACTCACCTTGAGCATATGAGAGGCGTACTTCCTGGCGTCCCGGCGGTCGGCGACGCCGGCCACGTGCTGCATTATCCAGTCGACGACGTCGGCGCCGATGAACGCGTTCGGTATCGTTATCTTGAGCCACATCCGGTCGCGTATCTCGAGGCCTGCAAGTGAATCATGATGTGTATGATGAGTAAATTATTCATTCAACTGTCTTGACTGATTGATTTGGTTTTTTTTATTTTTGGCCAAGGGAATAAGCTGTGTGTGCACAATTCTGTGATCTATGATGATTGAAAACGATTCACCCAGTAAAAAGTTGTAAGGTAACACAAAAGAAAAAAATTCAATCAAATAGATAGAGGTTATTCTTTGAAGTTGGTTAAGGAAAAAATACAATATGAATACTATATATTTGATATTTTATCAGCGCCTTTATCAGAATCGTGAAATTGTGAGCCTATAATCTAACTTGTTAATCTTTATCCCAGATTGCTTATTATTTTAATATTTTGTGGTATATTTTTTAATTTCACTTGTATTCAATAGACAAATGATTAATATGAGTATATCAAATATTCTTACATACAAGACAACTAAAATTTGATCCTTGATCCTGCCTCGTGATCAAATTTTTTCTATTCTTTCAAAATTTCTCATTTATAAAGCATTTCAATGCTATAAAACTAAAAATTAAATTTAACAAAGGCCGCGTTCCATCGATACAATATTGTAATCATTGAAATAATGTTTCGTATTGGTTGTGATGGTTCTTAATCATCTCAATAGATGGCGTGGGGTGTCCCTTAGGCACATGAAACCGAAAGAGTAGAAGAAATTCGATTACTGTGGCAGGATCACGGGTGGCCGAGAGGCTAGGCGTTGTTACGGTTAGGCAAGAAACGCAGATTCGAATCCTGCCTCGTGATCAAATTTTTTCTATTCTTTCAAAATTTCTTATATACAACCTTTCAAACACATACCACATGTTACCATCAAAACATCCAATATCCAACATCAACTAAAAATTTCAACATTCAAGCATTGTTTCAGTTTTAAAAAATACACCACAACCTTTAGGTTTACAACCAAACATCCAACTCACCCGAGTCCGGCCTCAGCATGGCCCTCACCACCAGCGCCATGTCCATACCGACCGACAGTTGCGGCTCGTGTGCCGGTATGGATCCCGCGTCTGACGCCCTTTCCGGTATGGTGGGGGCCGGAAGCGTCGACAGCGGGGGAGGTGGGTACGCCTCACGCAGCGCCTGCGTGTGCGCAACCCATGCACCTGAAATTGTTTTAAATAATCTCTCAGCTATATCCAGAGGCCTCACTCGTGCGGTACACGGATACGACGCTACGACGTATCGTACTGACGATATACATCGCATACGATAGTCCGTAACACCGTTTCGGGTGCGAACTTATTTAAACATAATGTTGCTCATAATGCGCTCGCCTTCAGCGTGTAAAACGATACGCTTACGATATGATGTCGTGTGCGATATTTTTTATCTATATTTGACGATTTATATGCATAAAATTAAATTAGTAACAAAAAGATTACAATTCTATTTCTGTCTGCATCTGCTATCAGTCATAGACTTTGAGCAGACTATTTTTATGGGTATAAAGGTAAAAATTATTAAACTTGTAGTGTATACAACACTACAAAAAACCTGGTTCCCAACCCAAAAACCTCATCTACTCAAGCCTGCCGCCTGTCTCCAGCTCGATTCCCAGGTACCATCTCACCTGGATCGATAGGCCTCACGGGCTCCGTCCGCGGTATGGTGAAGTAGCCCTTCGGGTTGGGATCCCAACACTTGGCGACCACCAGCTTGATGGGGCCGGGCTTCTGGACCACCTCGCGTAGCACGCGCACCGCCTCGTCATTGGTCATGTCCTCGAAGTTGACATCGTTCACCTGAATGTGATGATAACGATGAGACAGTTAATGGTTTGTGGTTGACATACTATAACAGTGTTGTTCCCATAGCCTGCGTAAGTAAAGGAACTTTTCATGGAAAAGAGGTTTCCCCAAAAAAAAACATTTAAAAACAAACAGTAGATTTATGTAATTCTATAGCGTCCTAACTATCTCCAAACACAAAAATCGTACTATAAATCAATCCATTATAGGAGATAGGCAAATGTTAGTGTGTTTTTCTTCTTTTACATTTATAATATTAGTAACGAAATTATGTTGTATTAGGTAACCAATGTACATGTCAAGTGACATTGTCTCAAATATTAATACTATTTAAAATGGGAGTCTGTCTGTTTGTACGTCATGTTATTTTCTGTTTCAAAAGTCCAACCCCCCAGGGTTGATGTACTTTTGTCTGTTGGGTAAGTACAGTAAGTACCCTCCATAAAGCCGTAAAATATACTAACATATCATGGTGTGGAACAACAAAATAATTGTTTAGAAAAAAAAAGAATTTAAATTAACTAACACTCTGCTCTGGCTTCATCTATGGAACATATATGTATAGCCCTCAATACACTACAGTAAGCGATCATGCACATATCCAATGGTGAAATAATTATGTTCATGAGATCACAGCGTTCAACCAAACAAATCCACTCTCCATATTAATTATTCTCATATAATTATTAGCTTAGCAAACAAAAAAAATATGTACGTATTATTGCTATACCTGGAGTTTAAACCATGTTAAAATATGTATGAGATGACCTTCTTGATAATAGATGGATCATATTTGATATAAAAATCCTTAAGACATTTAATGACACTGTACACTTGCGCTGTCAGGGTTTGACATTAGTAAGAAAATACCTAAATCTCTTCATTCTTCAATCTTATCATTGGATTTATGATGTACTCATATGTAAAAAATTCCAGACTATATGGGGGTTTATGGGAAATACTGTAGTCTGACAAATTCAATAGTCATACAAAGCAATTTTCAGATTAGAGGGGATCCACTGTTTTATAAACAACTATCCTGTTTGCCCAGGTTTCACCCGTGGTACATATATAGCCTATGTCACTCAGTGTAATTGCAACTTTCTAATGGTGAAAGCATTTTCGAAATTGGTCCAGCCGTTCACGAGTAATGGTGTGACTAAGATTCATATTCATATAATATATATATGAATCTCTATTTCCCACATCAATAAATGTGATGTGGTGAAATTTGTGATGGTGACATTGTATGGGTTGTAGATAAACTCTAGACCTATTGAACCAATTTTGAAACTTTTCTTCTCTTGAACCACATTAGATAATATCCCTGAGAGATAACCTCCCCGGAAAAAGATAGAATGTTCTTTCAGTATTTTATTTTAGAAAAATACTCAATAATAAAAATTTTGTAAACCATTTTTGGTATTGCAATACATAAAAAAATTAAATGCAAACTATCCACAAATACAAATATTTGATATATAATATAAAATACACATCAAAATATCCAGGTTTGTTCATTAGTAACTTAACTAATTATTAACACTGCTTTACTAAACTTAGATTTCAGACTAATATTACGAATGTGAATGTTTGTTTGGATGTTTGTCTGTCAATCACACTGAAACTACGGAACTAATTTTGATGAAATTTGGTATACAGACAGAGTATGAGCTGACTTGGCTAATAAATTATTTTTATCGCTAGTAAATGGTCCCTTAGGATAGAACAGGAATCTTGACACCCAGACGGAGCTGTGTACCCGGGTGAACAAGTGTCTAGTAATTTATATAAATAGTTACCTAAATCACCTTTCGAAGTGTTTATTAGCTGTTACAAGAAATTAATACAATATTTGTATGATATGTTTACAAACCTGCAGTATCATATCCCCAGGTTCAATCCTTCCATCCAACGCTACTGCTCCTCCCTTCATAATGCTGCCGACATATATCCCACCGTCTCCACCCTTGTTCGATTGACCAACAATCGAAATACCCAGAAAGTTCACTGTGTCCATATTCAAAGTCACTGTTATTATGTGCATTGACATCGTAGAATCTGTTATCGATGAATACGATGATGTTCTTGACATAACTTGAGGTCGTTTGCGCCGTCGTTGGGGCCGCTTCCTCGAGCTCACTTGTAAGTGAGATACGCTCGAACATTCTGTCAGCGCTCTGTCGACGGACGCGTTGGTGTGCCTGCCAGTCGTTGTGGTGATTTCAGACTGGCTGTCGAACAGGCTGGTGGAATCCAAGTCGGAACTCAGCACGGAAGCTGTCTCGTATTCAAGCCCGTGGTTGTATTTTGAATGGCCGTTGATCCTGAGGCCTCTATACTTGTATTTGTCACATGACGCTCTGTGGCCGGGCCTGGAGCTTATCGTACTGTCCGTATCAGTACATGTATCGCGAGTTATCGGAGCTGTCGGTGCTCCCTGAGGGTTTGGTTTCGTTTTACCAGCATTGCTGTCGGTGCACTGTGATGCGCCATCAGATGGATTGGAACCTTCCGCGGACACTAACCACGACACAACACGACCATTAAAACACGGCAGATGAGCGTTGTCATCCACAATTTCTTCTTTCACAACACCAAAGTCATCGTCCATAGATTTGAAGAAAAATTTATAATTCGGCCTGTTCAACTGGTTTTTAAAGTCCAACAACGTCACTTTCTCCGGCGATATGGGGATTTTAACTAAATACGGTGTCTCCTCATCATCTATGTAATAAATAACTTTCGTTTCCTCCATTTTAATGCATTTATTATTGAATTCTAACAACACCCTTACGATCTATAAATATCAGCCGCCATCACAAAAATGGCTGATGTTTAGTTCCTGTCATGAAATGTACGCGGTGCTAGTGTCGCGGATCCTTATATAAAAAGCATAGATTAGCTGCTGGTACTTTACCTATGTGAAAAAGGAATACTATGGGAATATCTACAGAGCATTTACGAATCTCTTCAACGAATTCTTCCAAAAACAGAAACGTTCTCAAAAATCTATTAGTAACTTAAAAAAATGACTTAAGAAAAGGCAGTACTGAGTATCAATTGATTGAGTGAGTACTAACTAATACTATTTATCTTTTATAATATATATAAATGTGGATGTCTTTCAAAGATAAGATGAAGTTGTTACCTGTCAATAAGATAAAATTTAAATTAAGGTGTTTCTACACTATATATATACATCACCCGCATATAGTGTAATAATTATTGTGTATAGCAATACTTTGAGATTATAAATATGCGCCAAAACTAAATACAGGGTACGGACCTACGAAGATTACGAATATTTGTTTATACATATGCAAAGCTGGCTATCTATGGCATTTTAATATATTATTTTTCAAGAACTTCACCTCACTGTGAAGACGTATTTTTTTTCCGAGACGAACTTAAAGCTTATGCGGTTATTAAATTGCACTAAATTTAAAAATAAGAGACTTCTGATCACATTGTCCAAATATTAAGTATTGAATCAGAATGGACATTATGAGTGATTAAGAACCAACATAACTAAATCTTGTGACATCGTTTATTCAAAAGCAAAATACTATGATAAAAGAAAGTGCAAGTTCAAAAGAAGTTATCTTGTTAACCTGTAGTACCAGGTAATTAATTCGCTTTAAAATTAAAAATTCATTTCTTTATTATCCCAAACCCTACTGACAAAAATTATCCTAGTATCCTAAGTATTTGAATTAGTCAAGTTTTTAGTAACTGATCGCGATAACACCTTTATATATACGTTTATGATAAGATGATTCTAAATGATTCAGTTAGTCAGAAACCATTATTGATCTAAATTTAAGATGCTGAGCTAGCTGAATTCTATTACATTTTCCTCAATTCAGTAAATTTAGTGCAGAGTTATAAAGGAGGTCTAAGATAGAAAAAATTTGTATAATTTTCCAAGACCTCAGTTTTATAATCAGTAAGATTTTTTAATGTTTGTCAAGTCAGTACATAGTTATTAAGTAAAAACACATTTTAGAATCACAGTTTTATTTCACTTAAAGCTAGAAATAGATATAAAAAATAAGAAAGTACAAAGGAAAAAAAATAATATTTTTTTTTACTTTCCGGCCGCCCTAGCTATATTTCTTTTGATAAAATACAGCCGTCGTTTCAACAACTTTAGTGCTGTTTTCAGGGACGTAGTTTTCTTGAGAAGCTTTTGATTTCTTCTTCTGATATTTTCAATTTCTTTGTCTTTTGCCTCCATCTTTTTTCGTAATTTAATCCGTTCTAGCTTAAGGAGGTGCAAGTGCGGGTCACCAGGCGATTCTGATGATGCTGAGGATGCTTCATCAACACTTGCTATCTGTGTATAGTCATCTACAATTAAAATCTGCAAAAGAAATGTTGTATGAATTAATGAATTTTGCATAGATAGACAATATGGCAATTTTAATCATAACAAATAACGCTTCATGTAGTAAAGGAAATTGTTGAGCGAAAAACTTAACATTGTAATGTGATATGTAGGGTATTTTGTCTTAAATATTGTCACCTTCACTAAAAAAAATATTTATTCTATGAGAATAACATGAAATCTATAATCTCTTTAATAGATCAGGTAGTCGACTCAACCAAATATAATATCATCTCAACAATATTAGAATAGATCTTTAAATACCTTTGGACAAGGAGGCACTGCTTCATTCTCCGACGATTCTGATTCACTAGAACTTTTAATGGCAACCCTTTCAACAAAACTCTTCTTTGGCTTTTCATCTTCATTCACCTGTATGTATTTTATAGTATTATTACAAAAAAAATGCTTTTAACAAAGTACAATAATTGAAAAGAATGTTATCCAAACTAGTGAGTGCTAGGAGATTCATATATATAACAACAATGTTTTTTTTTAATTATATGTATGCAAAAAAAAAAAAATGATATGATAATAATATTGAATGCAAATAGTATAATTTAAAACAACATGCTCTATATAGACAAAATAGTATGATATTCACTAAATTGGTATCAAAATTACTTAGTAAATCCATGAGAACAAACCGAAACTACTCAAAGTAGCCTAACCTCACCATGTTCTACTGTAGCACTGTCTATCATATGGCTACAGTAGAGTATGGAAAGAAGTATTGACCGTAATAGGCCTTAAACATATTGAATAATACACATATCATAAAACAATAATTATGTATCAAAGATTTTGCAAAAGTCTGTTACATACATGCTTACGAGGGCAAGCAGACTTGTGAAGCCGTTTTATCCCCGTGTGTGTTTCGTACATATCCTTATCAGCAAAGTGTTCGGAGCATACTACACTTGATTTGTTTATTTTGTAAGTTGGCTCTCCTCTTTGGTTGGCTACCACCGTCAACCATTTTCCACATTGTATAGGGTCACGGGGAAAACTGTAATAAAGAAAGAACAGTTATTTCTTCATTTGCAATGAAATTATATTCTAAAATGTTTAATCACTGGACATTTTTTTCAGTTTTTAGAGAATTTGGTCTCAGAAATATATAAATAAAATTAGTCACAATTGAATGAATTTAATGAATGTGTAATATGCTGGTTAATAAGAACACAAAACCATTTTATTTTGATAATAAACATAAGCACCGAAAGTAAGATATTCCATCCTTCTTTAATGTTTTTGATGTTACGTTTCTGCAATCCTTAAAACTGCACTTTGGCATTATAAATAATAATGACTAGAAATTTTAATTGTGCGCTTTTTAAAAGCCATACGCAATAGGCTTCATTGTAAATAAATTAAGTTTTCATCTTCATATCTCCACATAGCGTCTTCTACAAAATCAATAAGAATCACAATATCAATTAAACACACTGCAAATATGTTTGAATAAATGTCAATTGACAAACGCATAGATATCTCCTTTTATGTCATTTAAAATTTTGAAATGGCAACAGTGCATGAGTGCTGCAGCAACTATGGGAACTATGCATTGTTAACAAAAGTACATGGTTCTCTGTGCTTGACAGTTGAATTTTTATCATCTGTATTGCTTGCGCTTGTCATTTCATAATTCATTGTTGATGAAATTTGAATATTGAAGGTGAACGTTGCATTTAAATTTTATGTAAAGACGCGAAGTTTGTTTTGTTAGTAAAATAATTAAAATTAAGTGAAATAAATACAAAATGACCACTGAAAATGCAATGGAGCCATGGCTATTAGAAATTACAGAGGGAATAGATGCTATCCTGAAAAAAATCGATGGTAAGTAAATTAAACATTCAAAATGATTAGTATTTTCATTTTGGCAGTTACACCTTTGCAAATTCTGAACATTATTTTATTTGTTTATTTATGTGAACCTATTCAACGGACTGTTATAACTGATTTATTAAAAGATGTGATTAGATATCGGTTCTAATTAAGGAGTTATACCAAAAACATTTCATTTGCAGATATAATTGAGAAAGATCAAAAACAAATGAAAGAGTGCAAGAAGAGATTCGAACAAGAGCACAGACTTGCGCAGGAATCAAAATTAAATGTAAGTAATCATTACTTATAGCTTATCTAATAGAAAATGTTATTAACTTATTTAATTTATGAACTGAGTAAATTACAATCAAAACATAAACAAACAAAAACAAACAGAAACAACTGTAGGACAGAAAATAATAATAATAACTTGTGTATTTTTATCATGTTGTACCCTTATTTATCGCACAATGAATATTAATTATGAATAGGCTTTATTTTTGAAAAGAGGCTTAATTTTAAAAATATTTATTTATGACCATCTATTGCCCCTCCTAACCTGCTTCATCATCCCCCAATTTTTATGGACTGCTTACCTTTGGGAAAGACCGGAATAGACTCTTAATAAAACAGTGAAAAAGAAAGTTGTATTCAACATAGCTATCTATCTAGCTTTCAGTTGTATTCTCATGATTTATAAATTTTTCAGGAGGAATTGACCCAGCAGCTAGCAGAATTGTCCAAAAGGACCTCGGAAATGGACAGAGTCTGTGAAACTTTCAAATCTAGACTGACTATAGCTGATAGTGATAAAAATAGGTTGGAGATGGCTAAGTATGATGATTTTTCTTTCACTTCTTACGTATTTTGTATTTTGAACCTTTGGAAGTGCTTTTTTCGATTTATTACCTGGATGACCCAGCTGTGCTCTGTTTTTTTTTTTGTTTTTTTATAAATTGTGTATGTAACTGTGTTTTTTGGAAATTATATTTTGTTCTAGTTTATTTTATAAGTTTAAGTCGATAAAACACGAATAAAACACGAATATGACATTTTCTAAAAAAAATTCTTAGCTAGATCGATATAATGCCCCCGAAACCACCTATATACTAAATTTCATGAAAATCGTTGGAGCCGATTCCGAGATTCCAATTATATATTTATATATACAAGAATTGCTCGTTTAAAGACATAAGATTAAAGATATAAGATACATTTGGCCCATGGCTCTGCTTTGAGGCATGATATAATATAAAACTACCTACAAACTAAGGCTAAATTGTATTACATTCGTCCAGATATTTGTCAGATTTTGTAAATGCCATTGCACTTTGAATAATAGCTTTTGTATACCAGCAAAACCTAAGTTTTATTATCAGATTAGCTGTGACCCTTGGTTTTCTCACACAGTATCTGATCTTATATAGCCTGAAGCTTCCTCAAGAAATGGGCTATCTAACACTTAAAATTTTTTAATTTGGACCAGTAGTTCCAGAGATTATCACGTTCAACTGAACAAACAAAATTTTTGCCTTTATATATTAGTATAGAAGAAATGTTTTGGAGAAAAGAAAAATAATGATGGTTTGTGAGGATAAGCGAGAGAGGGACATGTTTGAAATGTTTGCAAATTTTTCAGTCATAATTTAGTATTATATAAAATCTAGTTTTAATTCTGCACTGCTGGGTGATATACATAGAAAAAATAAAATGTATTGAATATTTAGAAATTTTCCCAACATATCAAGAATTAGAATCAAGGATAAATATTTTACCTTATCAATTACATTACAGGGAAGCATATCAAATAGGGAAGGAGTTGACTGGCATTCGCTTTGATTTTACCGCACCACCGAACATCGCCAAGGGCTGTATCCTTTTATAAACAAGCTTTCTTAGTGTTTTCCTTAAGGGTCATTTTATATGAAAACAATTTATTGCTTTCATATCTAGTTTAATTTGCACCTCACGCCTCCGCCCCGATTGACACATGATAAAAACATAGTATAACTAGCTGCACCCGGCAAACGCTGTTCTGCCTTACTCTTATCGTTTAGTGGTATGAAAAATAGATGTTAGCCGATTCTCAGACCTACCCAATATGCTTACCAAATTTCAGAGGAATCGGTCAAGCCGTTTCGGAGGAGTATAGAGACTAACATTGTGACACGAGAATTTTATATATAGTATAATTAATTTTTATTTTTTTGCATTCAAATGCTTTAAAAATGAGAAATTTATAAGAATAAATAATGAAAAATGATATGGATATGTACCTTGCAGCTGGTGAAATAGTCTTCATTTTTTGTTAAAAATTTATACATACATAGATTGTATTTAACTTATTTGGGTGTCCACCTTTTATCAAGTTTTCCACATTCAAGAGACGTGCATAAATAATTCCATAACTCGATGACAGACATAAAGAACTCGTCCCGGCGTCTCTTGCAACCTTTTGAGTTGGAAGCGGACAGCGAGGCGCTTTGGGACCAAGTGCGGACCGCCTTCCCGAATCCTTTGGAGAATATGATGGAGAAATAAGATGTTATAAATAGTGTTGTCTTTTATTTTAAAATTCGTGTAACGACAACTGGTGCGCAAAAAATACACATAAACACACATACCAATAATATGTACACATATCTGCATATTAGGTTATTTTTATATTTGTAAGATTATTAATTTGTGTGTTCGAATGAAATAAATAAAAAATGTTAACAGTAATTTTATTTTTTAAAAACACTAATAAGAAAGATGTTATAAATAATTGATCCTTACTAATGCACTTCTAACTTATCTTGTATCCATTTATCTTTCTTTCACGTCGCAACAAACCGATTTTATGATATCTAGAGGGCTAGCGATTGAAGGGCTGCGTTTTATCGTGGTGAAACATCAAATTTACTATGAATTTTTTTTAAATACGCACATTTTACCCACGTAGTACCTGATGTTACATAGCCTAAAGCCTTTCTCAATGAATGAGCTATCTAACATTGAAATAATTTTTCAAATCGAAGCAGAAGTTCCTAAGATAGCGCGTTCAACCAAACAAAGTCTTCGGCTTAAAGATATGAGCATAAAATATAGATTATGGTCCTGAAACGTAGTACGTTTTCGTTGTGTACTTTTTCTGTAAATAGAAGATCAATTTACTAGAATCAATGTTCATGAGCAGTAAACAGTAAATTTTTTTTTAACTAAAGACAGTAGTTTTAATCAACTAGAAATTAAGAACAAAACATGAGTCATCTACTTCTAACCCATTTCTACACACCCAATCTTCTCTTATATATAAAAATCAATTGCTGTTCGTTGTTCTCGTTAAAACTGGAGATTGGCTGGTCTGATTTTTATAATGACGGTTTGAGTGCATTCTGAATAGTCCAGGGAAGGTTTAAAGGGTAAAAATACGGATAAATATTTAAATAAAAATAGTTTTAAAAAACTAAAAAACACGCTTTTAAAGCACGTCAAACTAAAAATTACAAAATAAAATATAGTTTAAAAAAACTAAAAAAACACGCTTTTCAAGCACATCAAACTAAAAACTATAAAATAATTCTTAATATAAGCTGAAAACAATAATGAACGAAAAATACTAATATTGTTGTGAATAATTTTTAATATAAACTGAAAATAATAATGAATGAAAAATACTAGTATTGTTGTGAAAAAAGCGTGGGGCGCTTTGTGCCATATTTTTCGTGTATTGAGCAATGGGATGATGGGATGAATGATGGTTCTTGATAAGTGTACGAAATTTGAATGAAATCTGCATGTTAAAAGTGAGAAATAAGGTGTTTTCGTTAAGTAAGAAAACATACAAGTGAAGTTAATAACAGCGTTTTAAAACTAATTCACAACTGCATAAAACGACATACTCGATTGGAGTTATATATCTATCATACAAATAATTTTTAATATATGCTGAAAACAATAAAACATCAACTTTAACCACTATAGGAAAAATAGTCATGTTTGTCTCCAGTACGTAAAAGCAGTGTCAATAACTTATTATATAGAAACACTATCAGCTTGAAAACATCCCAGCTAAATGTTTACCAAATGAGATTTGGGTAGAATTTACATCGGTTGTCCTTTTAATTTTTAGTTTTATAGCATTGAAATGCTTTATAAATGAGAATTTTTTTTTTAAATTAAATTTAACAAAGGCCGCGTTCCATCGATACAATATTGTAATCATTGAAATAATGTTTCGTATTGGTTGTGATGGTTCTTAATCATCTCAATAGATGGCGTGGGGTGCCCCTTAGGCACATGAAATCGAAAGAGTAGAAGAAATTCGATTACTGTGGCAGGATCACGGGTGGCCGAGAGGCTAGGCGTTGCTACGGTTAGGCAAGATACGCAGGTTCGAATCCTGCCTCGTGATCAAATTTTTTCTATTCTTTCAAAATTTCTCATCGGTTGTCCTTTTTCCTGTGTTGTAGTTTCTACTTTAATTATTGAGATAAAGTATTGCTTAAGTAATATATAAAAAATATTGCTTAAGTCCGTAGTTTGAGAATGCACCTTTATAAATAACGATAGGTTTCTTTGACTAGAATTATGACAATCATATTTAAGAACAGTTTTAAGTGTATTTTTGTCTAGATGTTATTTATTACCGAAGTCTGTTGTATGTGTATGTATATTCATTCAACTATATATATATTAGGAAGGCATAGTAAAAAAACACGCGCAAAATTCAAAACTCTTTATTCTACGCATTATGAAACACACTCTTCGCTTTCTTCTCCCTCTTCCTCTTCTCCAATCTTCTCTTCTGCTTCTCCGTACTTCGCAACAGCTTCACAATCGCATCATCTCCGCTTCTAACTTCTGTACTCCCTTCCGTGGAGGGTTTACATTTCTTCGCTTCCACCGCTGTATCTAATTCTTCTGAATGTTTCTTACGTGGCGTTTTCGCTCTGAAATTAATTAAAATAGTTACAAAAAACGGTCAGGTGCGAGTCGGATTCACGAAGCTAAGGGTTCCTTTCAATTGTAAAGGCAACTGCAAAAAAGAAAAATAGATCGCCCATCTTTTTATGACCTTACCAACCGTTGCTTACCCTCAATATTTTATTATTCGCTGTTATAGCGGCAAACGAAATATATCGTTAAACATTACAACTATATTTTCTATCACGGTTCATTAGATATAGCCTGGTGTGACAGACTGACGGACAGACAGGCAGACGGAAAGTATCCCGTAGAATATCGGGATAAAAAGTTGTCTATATGTTATTCCAGTTGTCCAGCTGTCTACGTACCAAATTTCATTGCAATCGGTTCAGTAGTTTTTGCGTGAAAGAGAAACAAACACACACACATCCTTAGAAACTTTCACATTATATTATATTAGTAGGAAGAAACATACATACTTCTGAAGTCAAAGCATCATCTTGACACAACTAAGTAACAACTAATCGAAGGTAAAAAAAAATCTAAGATTTACCCCATATAGATACCATTCCTGTCAGATTCATCTTTTGATAAATTTCCATCGGACAAACATTCATCAAATCGGTTCATTGGTTAAGGCATGAGGAAGGGACAGACCTACAAACTTAGTTACATATAAATACACTTTTGCATTTATAATAATAGAAAAAGTCTATTACAGAATACAAAATAATATAAAACTACCCTCGAAAAGTGTACCGAGGAAAGATTAAGTAGTTTGCGGACAAAGTCACATGCAATAACCAGCACTCACCCAACAGTCTCCATATTTTCGAAGATCTCATCCAAGTCGTCAGTTTTCACCGCAATTTCTTCTTCTTCCTCCTTAACCTCTTCCCCAGAATTACGCAGAGGCGTGGAGGTGGCCGTCTGTACCAGCACTTTAGTTAGCTTTGACGTCAGGTATTGCTGTAAAAAAACATTGAAAAAAGAATACAGAGATTTTTTTTTTTTTTTAATTCATGATAGGGAAGCGCTTGACCACGATCTCGCCTGCTGGTAAGCTGAGATGTGTCGCGATGTGTGTGCTGATGTGTGTCTAAGATGGAGCGCGCTTCCCAAGAAGGTACCTGTTCAAATTTTTTTTTTTAAATTTCAAAGAAATTTATTAGTAAAGGTATAGATAGAGGCGTAAGGTCTGTAATGGACCTTATGTCTCTCCAAATGTTCATGGGCGGTGGTAGCGCTTACCATCAGGGGTCCCACTAGCTCCATTGCCGACTGTGACATAAAAAAAAAAGATAAAAAAAAATGGATTCTTCTCGAACATTGAAATTTAAATAATGTTTTTCTACAAAAATGGTCACCAACATATACTTCGTGGTTCAAGAAATACAGCTCAATCTTCTAAAACGGAACCAATTTCCTATAAAACACAAAAATAATAGTTTTTAACAGCGTAATATCATCGCCTCATTTTTGCCTACCCACCAGTTGAATGTTAACTTTCCTTTATTGTTACAGTTATCTGGTAGAGATAGCCAAATAGCGATAAGGTCGTTATTTGCCGTTTTTTTTTTCAAGATTTTTGTAACGCAGTAAATAATTTTCATTCATTAATTTAATCCATTTCATTCATAAAATAATTCAAATTCAAAAATTCACGCCAGCACAAGAATTCAAACCAAACCGCATTACCCTCACCTTATAAACACAACTCTTGCTAGCATGATCATGCACCCGGATATGCCTGTCCAGGCTGGTGCTAACCACGAGTCTGTCTGGGCACACCGCTATACTAGTTATCGCCCCGGCTGCGCCCTTATACCCTTTGTCGAGGCGAGTTTTACGGAAGTCGACTTGATGGAGCTGACCACGACCAAAGCCGACTAGGACTTGCCTGCATCATAATTAAATAAAATTTATTAAAACTTAAGACCTAGAATGATGCACGCAAACATTTATGCAATTAACCAATCACCGGTCTCGGCCGGCTGTGTCGGTACACAAGGCCGCACGCACACATGCGTACGTGGTATCGCTCAGACATGAGAACACGCGATTTACTAAAAATGTATTTGATTGGAATGAAAAATTGAATCACTATTCAATTACTATGATGATGGAAAAAATAATATGACAAAAAATTAGAATGATTGACCGAATATATCATACTAGCATACCCGGCCCCGCGTTGCTGTGGCTGAGTAATAATATAAAAGTATTAAGATTTTTAAATTATTAGGGTAATTAATCGAAATAAAAACTATCCTACATCTTAAGTTGGACCAAATTACACATAAAATGCCAAATTTCATCAAAATCGGTCGAGTTGGTGAAAAGTTCATTGGGAACATACATCATGACAATAGATTTTTATATATTAAGATTTTATCAAATTTGTAGCACATGTTTATCTTTAATTAATTATTCATTATATATTAACATGATGAAGCGAATAGTTTGATTACGTGAGGCGTTTTTTTTTTATGTAATTTTCGAATTTCACTTTATTAAAAAAAATAGGTTATATTTACTGGCTTTGGCTTGCAGTTTCCCCTTGGATTTAATAAATACTACCCATTTATCAAAGTCATTTCTTAGCGGATGCCTACGTCATAACATCTATCTGCACGCCAAATTTCAGCCCCTAGGTCCAGTAGTTTAGGCTGTGTTGATAGATCACCTTTGAGTTATATATATATATATATATATATATATATATTTAGATTGACCAACCTTTCATCAAAACCATTGGCTATACAGGTTGCGGCCATCCCTTTAGTGTCCACATTGCATACCGGTCTGCGTTGTACCCTTGTGTCATATAGCCTGAAACAGTTTTATGGAAGATCTGTTTATATGTACTTGTAATAAAACTTGGTTGAATGAGATCACTCGTAAATAGTAAGGTCTCTGTCTGTGCTATTTTATTGAGATGTATAAGACAATGAGAAATTTTTTCTGCCTCGTGATCAAATTTTTTCTATTCTTTCAAAATTTCTCATTTATAAAGCATTTCAATGCTATAAAACTAAAAATTAAATGTATAAGACAGTCATTGAAATTAGCACCTTATTTCGAAGCAGTAACATTAAAAGTCTTACTGTATATAATCCATAGAAAACTTTACATAAATGCATAGGCAGAGTATTCCTTCAGACAAATTTCGAGTGCTCTGAATTAATTGTAAAATAATGAACGAAATAGATACAGAAAAGTGAAAAAACTGTTTATAGCAAAAAATAGTACCGTCTCCTTATGGCCAATTGTAATAAATTTGTATATTAAAATTAAATTGTAATAATTGTAATTGTAATCCTACTATATCCTACTAATATATGTATAAAATGCGAAAGTTTGTATGGATGTGTGTGCATTTTATGCTCTTTCACGCAAAAACTACTGCGCACGCAAAAACCAAATATCATTGCAATCAACCGATTGTTGATATGTAGACAGCTGGACAACTGGAATAACATATAGGTAACTTTTTATCCCGATATACCTACGGGATACGGACTTACGCGGGTGAAACCGCGGGGCGCAGCTAGTGTAAAATAATCATGAATATCGGGTCATCAAAAGTTACAGTTGCATTGATAACCTACTCCTTTTATTTAAGTCGGTTGAAAATCACACACAAACCTAACATAGCCATGCCTAGAGCACACCGCCAGCAAGTTTTCCTCTAGAAACGTTAAATCAGTCACCCATACAGGTCTTCGCAGTTGCAACCAGTCGTGGGGCAGATTTTTCGCTATAAAAATCGGTGCTGTCTCACCTATCCGCCATAGTTTTAAATCATTCTCCTCACCACCTGAAAGAAATTAGCATAAGGGTAAATATGTTTGTTCCATATTGGTTGAGATGGTTCATAAACATCTTAATAGATGACGTAGGATGTCCATTAGGCATTAATTGTGGGAGTCGAGCCCGCTTCGGCACGAATTGGGCCAGCTCGCACGCTCGCGGCGAAGTACACACAAAACCGACGTGAAATATTGGCATGCTACTGTGTTTCGTGCGGTGAGTGGGGGAGCCGGAGGCCCGTGTCCTTTCCCTTACCCGTCCCATACCATTCCTTCTTTCCAGTGGATACTCCTGACCTTTGCCCTTACTTACACTTAAAAGCGGGCAGCACATTCGCAGAGGCACTACCTTTGCGAATGTTCATGGGTGGTGGTGATCGCTTACCATCTGGCGAACCACCAGCTCAATTGTCCGCTATGACATAAAAAGAGGCACATAAAACCGATAGGCTAGAAAACATTTGATTGCTGACATGGAATCACGAGTGGCCGAGAGGCTAGACGTTGCAAACGGTTTGGAAAAAAGAAGCTGATTCGAATCCCGCCTCGTGACCAATATTTTTTTTCTTCAAAAATTTCTCAAAAGAAACGACTGCAAAAATGTATTGTTTTTTTTTTTGGTACCTTTTCGCGCGAAAACTGTTAATCATATGTGTATGAAATTTGGTGTAGATAGATTACAGTCTGGGTTAGCACATAGGCTCCCTCCTCTCACCCAGGTATCACGAGTGAAGCCACGGCTTAGAGCTAGTATGATTATATTGTTATCCATTATATTTAATTGTTTGTTTGTATATAACCGACACCTTTACTCTTTCGACTGGTTTTTCAAACCAACTTTAAAGCTTTGGATATAATTCTTTATACCTAGACGCGCGTTCGAGGCCATCCTCGCAATCAAAGTGTTTCCATCCTTTAACAATTTCTCGAAATGCAAAAAACAAATTACCAGTTGCAAAAACATTTCCATCGCTCCATACTTTCATTCTATCAATTTTCCCTCCAGCTTCAACCAGAGTATCTTCCTTTTTCCCCCAAATTTTCACCACACCACTGGCAACACCAGCTATGAGACGCTGCTTATAGCGACCCAGGCCAACAATGTCGCCAGATCCAAAATCGATTGTCTCTATGTTTGCCAACCTCTTCTCTGTGTTGTATGTTTCAATCTGGAAGAGAAAATGACAAATATTTGCTGTACTTACATGAAAGGACTGCCCTTACTTCACATAGGTTTTACTCAAGCATAAAATGAAAAAAAAATTACTATTAGTTGACTATCAGAATCAGTAATTTGAACAGGGGATACAAAGTAGAATAAAACATTATATTGATTTTTCAACAAATTTTGGTGGACGAAATATATACTATGCGAAAGTTTGTAAGGATGTGTGTGTGTGTGTTTGTTGCTCTTTCACGCAAAAACTAATAATAATATAATAAAAACATTTATTGATAACAAGGCCACACAGAAAAAAAACAATAAATAAATTAAAAACTAGAACAAAAAAAAAAAAACAAACTATACACATTAAAACTTACAACCTAACCAAACTACTGAACCAATTGCAATTAAATTTGGTACGTAGACAGCTGGACAACTGGAATAACATATAGGCAACTTATTATCCCGATATTCCTACGGCATACGGACTTATGCGGGTGAAACTGCGGGGCATAGCTAGTATAAATTAATTTTATGGATTACCTACATGTCATAAATGAGCAAACTAATTGAACTACAACTATATGTTTTGCCACACATTATTTTGGATAAGAATACATGCTACATTCCTTAGAAATGCTTCGTAAGTCAATTGGGCTCTCTATACTCTTCGAAATTGTTAAAATTACGTGTTTACAAATACGAAAAAAATATCAATAATCACAGAAAAAATTAAAATTTGAATTGTAACCCATATATTTTGCTGAATTTTGCTGCACATCAGTTTTCACATGTGGTATTAAGAGTTATTTTATATCATCAAGGTACAAGCTTTTAAGTAAAAAATTTATCGAAATTGGATCACCAAGTGGACAGTTACAAAAAATCTATGATAGTACCTTTCGATTCCTTTTTCCAATAAGTATTTCTGTCTGCTCCTTGTTCCCCCATTCCATGCACGTGATTGTGTCATCTTTTTGTAAAGTTTTTATGTCTACCAGGTTTTCGATACATTTTTTACTGTTTTTAGCTAGGTCCGTGTGGTATTTTATATCTGTGAAGGAAAAGATAATTTTATAACATAAATAATTATTTTATATCATATTAAAAGATATTAATTTAGTTAAAGTTATATTAAAATTTTATTTCTGAGATGCAGTTTGCAATCGAATCTGAACCCTAATAATAAGTGCTTTATGTACTTACGTTTGAACGAGCCAATTCGGCTGCTAACAAAAAAGTCAAATGTTTTCTCCTCTTCTAGTAACATTTTTGTGTTCTTTTATACATTCATCATTTTAGAAAATAATGTACAATCAGCGATATTTACAAACGCGATAACCACGTGAAATAGCGAACATGAGTTTGACTTTTGGAACAACTTCCTTCAATGTCAAGCGTCACTGTCATTAATGTTTTTTTCATGACATCGATCTATGCTACTAAGTTTTTTATTATGTAAATTCTATATATATTAAATGACATATTTCAAGACACATAATCGCATCACATATTTTCTATTTAAAACAATTTCAGTATTTGTCTGCATATTGTATTAAATACAGAATAAACAATATTCTGTATAACATTTTAAGATAATTTTATCATAGTTATACTCTATATCTATGAATTATGCTGAGAAGAGCCGGCAAGAAACTGTATTGTTGCTTTAGATTATTCAATATAAGCATAGCTTGCTTATCTTAGTCACAAGCATGACACACGTATACCTACACACATACATATTTGGATACATCATATTATAGATTACTAGCTGTGACCCGCGGTTGAAACCGCGTAAGTCCGGTATAAAAAGTGCCTATGTGTTATTTCAGTTGACCAGCTATCTACGAAGCAAATATCATTGCAATCGGTTCAGTAGTTTTTGCGTGAAAGAGCAACAGACGCACACATACACATACATATGCATCCATCCTCACAAACTTTCGCATTTATAGTATTATTATTCGCCAATAGATGTCAGGAAGAGTCATAATAAATTGGGACTACTCAAACGCCTCCTATTTGTTAAAAAAGTGAGTTTAAGTCGATAAAACACGAATATGACATTTTCTAAAAAAAATTCCTAGCTAGATCGATTTATCGCCCCCGAAACCTCCTATATACTAAATTTCATGAAAATCGTTTGAGCCGATTCCAATTATAATATATATATATATATATATATATACACTTATATACTGAGGTTGCCTCAGTACATGTCATTTATTAAATTTATTAATATTACTAGAATTTTATTACTTTCTTTTATTATATATAATATTACTTATATTTTTACTATATATATATATATATATATATATATATATATATTATTTATATTATAGCGACTTCTTTTTATCATAGCGGATAACTGAACTGCTGGTTCGCCTGATGTTTAGCGATCACCACCGCCCATGAACATTTGCAGACGCAGTGCCTTTAAATAAGATAAGACGAGTAGGATAAAAATATGTTCTATGATTGATTTAAGTTTTCACCTTAAAATCACTGCTTTGACAAACATTGATGCCTTTATGAATTTCAGAGTATAGTAATATCGAAAAAACAGTAGCTTCAAGAGGAACCAAAACAACCATTTTTTTTTTAGTTTTTTGAACCCACCTCATATTAAACTATCTTCTCATGTTGTAATACAATCGCTACATACCTAACGTAGGAAATACTAGTTAAGAGATCTTTCAGGTCTGTAAAATAAAGCCGAAAGTCCTGTGAAAATATTTACGTAGTCAACGTGTCAATGACGCTAAAAAAACAGTATTTTAGTAATGTTATCAAATAATAAAGAACATCTCCAAAAAGGATAATTATCAAAGTTCATAAATAAACATTGATTTAATGCAGTTCACAAATATTTAACTTATATTAAAAGAGATATATCTTATCAGCAAACACGATAATGATGATAAAAATGATCCCAGCAGCGAGACAAAAATCATCGAATCTCAAAGTTAACTCACAGTTGCATTGCTCTTCATTTGTCACACTAACGAGAAATGAGTTTTAAAACCAAAGTCGTCTTAATTACTGGAGCTAGCTCCGGAATTGGGGCAGCAGCAGCCATAGAATTCGCTAAGGAGGGCGCTAAGGTCGCGATCGTTGGCAGAAATGTGGAAAAACTGCAAACAATTTCCGATAATTGTGAAAAATATGGATCTAAACCGTTGCTGATTGCGGCCGACATTTCTATAGATGACGAAGCAAAACGTGTTGTACAAAAAGTCATCGAGGAATATGGCCACCTTGATGTTTTAGTAAACAATGCTGGGCTTGCCAAATACGGATCTATTTTGGATGGCAACATCTTGGAAGCTTACGATGCCACAATAAAGATAAATCTCCGAGCCCACATCAACGTTACAGCACTAGCAACACCACATCTAATTAAAACTAAAGGTAACATCATAAACATTTCTAGTGTCGGTGGAACCCTGGTGCCAAAACAATGCTCAAAAACTCCGTACTATATATCTAAAGCAGCTCTGAATCATTTTACACGCTGTGCCGCGCTAGAGCTGTCAAGCAAAGGCATTAGGGTCAACACTGTGAGCCCTGGACCTGTGAAAACTGACTTTCTGGTGAACAGCGGTGTTACGTCATACAAATTTGAAGATATGGCGGTGGATATGCCGCTTCAGAGAGTATCAGATCCGATAGAAATCGCACGCATTATCTTGTTTTTGGCTAGTGATAATGCTGTTGGGATTACTGGCTCGGAGTATGTAGCTGACAATGGTTTCCTATTGACTTAGAGTTATAGGTCATCCGACGATTACAACTGGTGAGGTTTAAAAAAATAAAATGCCTTTTAACTGCAAATTATGTGTTTTAATGTTTAGATTTATACTTTTTATAAATATCTGCTTTTTTGAATAAAAAATAAGAAAAATATCTTATGCGATCAATACTGGATCCATCTTTTAAGGGTTTCAGGTTTCAGGTGTTCAGTGTGTTCTACATAGAAGAGTCTTCAAAAATAACATAACTTTATTCAAACAAACACAATTAAAAACAAATTGCCGCACTTGCGAGTGGCCGGTTTTTTTTAGTAAGACATCTGAGTCACCATCACCCATGAACATTTGCAGAGGTAGGGCCGCTGCAAATTGACTGGGAAGGGTGAGGAAAATGCTGTGGAGATGTGATACTCCCCCAGCGGACTGGCTCAATTCATGCCGAAGCGTGACCGACTCCCGTGGAGAAGCCGTAGGCTTCCTTTTTCTCACTCTTTTCAGTACATTCCCTCTCTAGTTGTCAATCCTTCCCCTATCTCCTCCCTATACCTCTTACGCAGATTATAAATAAAACGACAATTATATATATTGTTTATGGTTTATTCCAAATATTGTGCTCATTGCTCGTGAAAGAGTGCATGTGAAATAAGAAATTTTCAAAAAAAGAGAAAATATGGTGCGTAAGCTCACACGAAAACTACATTATTACAACCAAAGACAAAACATAGATTTTCTGTTATATTCGTTCATTATACTGCATCAACACAATGTTAAATGCCTTAAAAATTGTTTCCGCCTATTACAGTTCTGTGGTTTTTTTTTGTATTTTTCTAGAAATAATTACCTATATTTAAGTATTAACTATTTTAACAAAATGCCTGACGAAATTAACATCGCAAATAATTAAACAAAATCTCCAATAACTTGCACCGAATTAGTATTCATCGTGGAATGGGTAATCTGGATGATGGTCGCTGCAAAAAAAAAAAATTAATAAATGCCAAAACAAATTAAACAATAGAGAAATGGGGGAGCCGGAGGCTCATAACCTTTATTTAACCCTTCCTAGTCTTTTTATAGTCATCAAAACTAGGAAGTTTTAAAAATACAATAGGCTTTAAAATGTCATATACTTTGTAAAAATTTATCATTAGGCGACAAACCAGCTCCTTTACTGACCATGACAAAGTAATTACGAATCACTCACTCTCCCATCATACACAGCCTCCCGTTGCATTCCAGGCTCCCGATCAGCTCCAGGTCTTCAGGCGAGAGCTGGAAGTTGAACACGTCGAAGTTCTGCTGGATACGGCTCTTAGTCACTGACTTAGGAATCACGATCATGGACCTGTCTATGGCATATCTGGAAATAAGTTGTTTTTTAATCTATGGCAGTGCTTTTAAAGTAATGGGTCACAACCCCCTGGGGGGATCGCGAATGTTCTCTAACGAGCTCTCCAGGAAAGTTGGGAAATCTACCTTCGTAAATCATTAATCTGTTTGAACAAAGTACTAAGACATAAAAGTAAGTACATAAATACTCGTTTATTTTTGTTAGGGTTGCGCTTCGATCAATAATGACAAAGGCGAGAATAGACGAAATATGTTAAGTTAAAATGGAGGTCAATAAAACAAGCTTAAAAACACTGACTGAAGTTTTTTTTTTTATTTTTTCTATGGTCTAATTTTTTAATTATTGGAATTTTTAAATTTGGAAACCCTGGAATGGTAACTGACCTTTTTTAATATTTTTAAATACATATTAAGAATGTCATCATTTCACCACCAAATTCCACACGATATATTGAATAACAGCAAAATCGTACCTGATAAGTATCTGCGGTACAGTCTTACTGTATCTCTCGGCGATGGACTTCAATCTCTGGTCCTCCATTAGCGTCGGGTCTCCCGGCTTGGCCCAGGGCCTGTCTGGGGAGCCCAATGGAGAGTAGGCTGTAACAGCTATACCATGGGACTTGCAGTGTTCGAACAGTTTGCTTTGGTTTAAGTATGGGTGTACTTCGATCTGAAATTTGTAGTGTACTTTTTAGGAGAAATAATTTATACAACAATGTATGTACATAGGTATCTTAAACAACTAGCATTAAAATCCTACTAATATTATAAATGCGAAAGTTTGTGAGGATGTGTGTGTGTTTGTTGCTCTTTCACGCAAAAACTACTGAACCGATTGCAATGAAATTTGGTACGTAGACAGCTGGACAACTGAAATAACATATAGGCAACTTTTTATCCCGATATTCCTACGGGATACGGACTTACACGGGTGAAATCGTGGGGCGCAGCTAGTGCTTTATAAATGCGAATTTTTAAAAAATAGTAAATCTTATCATGAGATGAATTGAACAAAAAAAATACCGCATGAAAATCTGTGGCGTAGTTTTTAAGATAGGTACAGTTACTTTTGTCAACGGATAAATACACAGCATAAACTTAAGCCAAAAAGAATTATTTGTCGTATATGTATTTTTAATCTTAATGTATATTGTGTGTTATTAATTTATATGTATTTTTTTATGTTGTGCTGTTTTTGTGCTGTTGACAATAAATGTTTTATTATTCTTTTTTTTTATTGAAGTGAAAACTTCTTTAGGCGCGTTGAGCGTTTTGGTAAAGGGTAAAATCCTCAGTTCGCGTCACCGACATGCTAATGATAATAGTATATCTATAGCTATGGAGAGGCAGACTAGCGCACGCGCAGTAGCAACTTGAATTCATTGAAATTCGTGTAAATATAAATACTATGTATAATTAAGATAATTGTATATTAATTAGTTTTTCAACCACTTTGTATTTATATTTTGTTCATGATTTGTTTAACCCATCATATGTAACTAATAAATAAAACATAAAAAATTTCATATAATCTTTGCATATAGTTTTAATTACTCTCAACATAATAGTTCCGTTTTCACTTCTATCGGCAGTCCCATGACTGCTACTGTTTTTTTTACATTAAAGATACATAGACATCAGCGGGAAGCGGATTTTTTTGGTAGTTGAGAAATTAAATTATAGAACAAATACGATCATGAGGCGGGATTCGAACCAGCGTCATTATGACAAATCGTAGCAAAGCCTAGCGTGTCGGCCACTCTTGACCCCGCCTCAGCAATCGAGTTTCTCATAATACCTTCGGGGCACCGCACGCCATCTATTGAGACATTTAACAACCATCTAAATAAGTACTGAAGATTATTGCAATGATTGTTATATAGTATCGATAGAACGCGGCCTTTGTGAAATTTAACTAGTGTTAAATTGAAGTAATTATTTTGGCGGGAAAATGTTAACTAGCGGGCATTTATAAGTTTATAATAACAACTATTTTAGTGAAATTTTTGTTATATTCCACGAAGACTTTCTCTCTGATATTAACATTATTCATTAACTTATTTACACTTTATTGAACGTCAAACAACAAAAAAAGAGACAGGAGAAGTGACCACAGATCAGTGATTGGAAGCATAATAGGAGACCTTATCACTGTAGAGTGATATTTATGTGGAAAAAGATAGAAAAGTGAATTTATTGTAAAAATATATATTACTAGACGCTCTTTTACGCGCTTTTATCCCAAGGGAGCGTCTAATCGGAATAAGAACTATCCTATCACCCAAGTCAGCTCACATCCTGTCTGTATAAGAAATTTCAACAAAGTCCATTCAGTAGTTTCAGCGTGATTGACGGACAAACATCCAAACAAACAAACTATCACATTTATAATATTAGTGTAATCAATAAATAAAATATGTATTGTATATTCTAAGTAAGCCGAATTAACTGAAAAAGAATAAGCTAACTCAAAAAATTCTAAATTACAATTTTGTTCCAAAGGGGTTTAAACAGAATTAAAAACTTAAGTTTACCTGGTTGACAGCAGGCTTGATTCTAGCAGCTTCCATAACCCGATCTATTTGTTTCTTATTGAAGTTAGAGATGCCAATGCTTCTAGTGAGACCTTTGTCCACGAGGTTCTCCATCGCCTTGTACGTGTCTATATAATCTACAGGAGATGGGATCACTTTGTTGTTTTCGTCTAGGGGAAATTCTTCGCCTCCTTCCTGAAAGCGTTTGGGAGGACCGAATAGTAAATTCGCAATAAAAAATATCCTTGGATAAAACTTTTAATTGATTTTTTTTTATTTCAAATTTAGAATGTCGTCTGTACAGAGTATAAATGACAAGAAAATTTGGTTTTGTAAAATGTATGTGACTTAAAACAGTAATATCATAACAGTTTATATTCATATGTTAATCACAATTATTTTCTTTGAGTATTATGTTATCTGCGCTTTGGGCATTAAGGCTGTTATAAGTTTACGAAAACATACTGGCAAATAGAAACTTCTTGTCACAAAAAAGAAAAAAAAAATGTGTACAAGAATGTAGCCGTTCCCGCGTTTTTGCGTATCAACGTATTGTAGTTAACTGTATTTAGCAAGAAAATAATTAAATAAACGAAATAGAACTGCATCTGCACGTACTTTGAATGCCTGGGGCCAGTGAATGAGGTACAGGTCCAGATAGTCCAATCCTAGGTTGTCCAGTGTGGTCTTCAAGGCTCCCTCCACGAGGTCGGGGCGATGGTAGGTGCACCAGAGCTTTGACGTGATGAAAATGTCCTCTCTGGAAAAGTAAATCAATATTTATTTACTAACTTATATTAGCATATCTTTAACAAAATTATGAACAGCTCGCCTTGCTTGCTCCCTTAGAGTAGACTGTTATTTTAAGTTTTAACAGTTATCTATTATATCTATTCAAATGGAGGCAAATCCATATTGCAACAAACGAGGAATCTGTTCTAGAGGTTTTAGACAATACAATATGTAGAAAAAAGAAATTTAATTCTTAGGTTATTTTATATTTATTCTTCACCAAAAATAGCGAATATAAAGTCAACGCGGTAAATAAGCGAGTATGTAATGTATGCGTAATATTCCTTACCATTAATGGCATTTAGTATTTTACAAGTATCATTATCAACATTGGCTCTCCAACCGCGTTTTTTACGCTTAGTCAGAAGTCATAAGAAATCCCACAAACAACATCATTAATGCGAAAGTTTGTGAGAATGGATGTATATATATGTGTGTATGTTTGTTACTCTTTTACGTAAAATTTACGAAACCGATTGCAATGAAATTTGGTACGTAGACATCTGGAATAATACATAGGCAACTTTTTATCCCAATGATATTACTAGCATACCCGGCCATGCGTTGCTGTGGCTAAATAATAATAATTAAAAATATTAAGATTATAAATTATTGGGATAAAAATTGAAATAAAAACTATCCTATATCTTAAGTTGGATCAAATTACACATACAATGCCATCATCATCAGCCCATATATGTTCCCACTGCTGGGACACAGGCCTCCTATGAGGGTTACATACAATGCCAAATTTCATCAAAATCGGTTGAGTTGGTGAAGAGTTCATTGGGAACATACATCATGACACTAGATTTTTATATATTAAGGTTATTTTATTTCTACACCTAAAATCATAAATGAAAGAGCGGAACCTACAGAAACAATAATTTTTTGCTTACTAGGAGTATTCCAATCACTTAATTAATAGCTTAAGACAAATAATGCAATAAATAATTTGAATTTGAATTTCGAATTATACAGATACTAGCTGCGCCCCGCGGTTTCACCTGCGTAAGTCCGTATCCCGTAGGAATATCGGGATAAAAAGTTGCTTATATGTTGTTCCAGTGTCTACGTACCAAATTTCATTGCAATCGGTTCAGTAGTTTTTGCATGAAAGAGCAACAAATACACACACATCCTTACAAACTTTCGCATTTATAATATTAGTAGGAAGTAGGATAAGTAGGATAGGATAATGAACGTTCTAACAAGATCGAGATGCTCCACAATACGAATCGGTCTTATATTAAAATTTCTACTTTTCAGCTTTCTAAAAAAAAAAATATTTTGAGATAGGCCTTTACAATAGAATAAAAATATATAATAATAATAACCTAACCTAACCTAATAGTATTCCGACTTCAAGATAGGAGATTATCAATGCGGCTGGATGTTTTTTTTTATTTTTGTTCGTAATTCTTTTTTAATGAATCGATTTTTATGATTCGTTTTTTTTTTTAATTGAAAGTAAGTGCCTGCTATGTCGTCTCTTGAATTTTATTTAATTCTGACAATTTAAAGCCAGTTTATTAATAACTACATAGTATAAAACAAAGTCGCTTTCTCTGTCCCTATGTCCCTATGCTTTAATCCTTAAAACTACACAACGGATTTTGATGGTTTATTTTTTAAAGATAGTGATTCTAAAGGAAGGTTTATATGTATAATAAACTCTTAGTTCCTTGCCTTAACAAAATTTAAAAATTTCTCTGATTTGGTCCAGCCGTTCACTAGTTTTATGTGAACATTTTTTAGGATAAATTTTGTATGCAGATTAAAATGTTTTGTTTAAGGTCAAAACGGATACATGACAATGGGATATTATGGTTTAATAAAGCTATTGTTTCTTCGCATAATAAACAAATAAAAACGTCATTTCATATTATTTAAAAGCATTTAATTGCATTTCATTGTCTATTAATAACATTTTATTATTTCAACGATGAAAAGAACACATCTATATAAACAAAAATGAATCACCAAAGGTGTTGTTAAGCGCAAAACTCAAGAACGGTTCGACCAATTCGGCTTTTTTCTACGTTGAGGGACAAGGAAGTTTTTCTATGGAGAGAAATAACGTAGCACGAGTGAAGCCAGAGGGGAGGGCTAGTATTCCAAACTAATTCAATTATCTTTCTTTATTTCTACTTGCACCTTCGCTTTTTCGCAATAGGAGATAGAAATCTAAACAAATTAATATATATTCAAATTATGTCCATCTATATATTTCCAGCAAAACTCTGAAACAGCTGGACCGATTTCAACGGGACTATCACTGGCAGATGTCATAAGAAATAACCTGTACTTCACTTTTTATTCATATATTAAAAGCTAGCTGCGCCTCGCGGTTTCACCCGCGTAAGTCCGTATCCAGTAGGAATATCGGGATAAAATTGCCTATATGTTATTCCAGTTATCCATCTATCTACGTACCAAATTTAATGCAATCGGTTTAGTAGTTTTTGTGTGAAAGAGCAATAAACACACACATCCTTACAAACTTTCGCATTTATAATATTAAGTAGGATAGGATTAGTAGGATCGATCAATGGTAAATGTACAAACTTTGAATTAAATCTATCCTTTTAAAGTAAGTCAATATAAGTGTAAAATAATCGACTACATATATGTTTATATTATCAGGAAGGGTTGCAGGCCTACGATACAAGCTTCCTTAGGGTAGGTCTGCAGTTCATATTATCTTTTATTGTGTTATATATATAAATCTCGTGTCACAATGTTTGTCCTCAATGGACTCCTAAACCACTTAACCGATTATAATAAAATTCGCACACCATGTTCAGTTCGATCCAACTTGAGAGATTAAATAATTTTAATTACGATAAATGACAACCCGGGCGGAGCCGGGGCGTGCAGCTAGTTGTGTTATGAAAAGAAATTATAGCTCACTGCTCAGTAATATCTTTAAGGTAATAATAATGTACATCATGTTTTTTTCTGGCAAATAAAAGTTTTATTTATTATTGAAGTGAAACTTCTTTAGAATCGTTGTGATTTCAAACCTGATGCAACGGAAAAACGACAGGTAAGAGACAGAAATACAAAAATGTGTAGAATGAAGCCGGCAAAGAATGAGACAGAAATATACATACTATTTTATTCATTCTTTTGACGATTTATTGAAGTTTCACTTCTATCATGTGTGAATCGCACACACACCTTTTTTTGTTTGTTTTATTATTATACAAACATACAGCTGATAATAAAAACGTGTTAAAATTCATTAAAATGGCTAAGGGTTGCAGTCGAGTCTTTTGGAGTTTGGCGACAATCGCGGTAAATAACGAGAATTTACACAAGTTATCACAAAGGAATCACAAATAGGAAATTTTGCAGATTTTTAAGACCGCAGACCTTGATTTTTCGAGGTCGGGCATATTGAATTTACTTATGCTGCGTCTACATATGCGCACGAAGAATCGTGTCGATTCGCGCGTTCAAAACTTCGTATATACGACGTGTTCTTTTGTCTACAATAGACGACTGGATGAAGCGATTTTACGGTTACATTTGAAGTGAAACTTCTTTAGAATCGTTGTGATTTCAAACCTGATGCAACGGAAAAAACAACTGGTAAGAGACACAAATACAAAAATGTGTAGAATGAAGCCGGCAAAGAATGAGACAGAAATATAAATACTATTTTATATTATATATATATATATATATATATATATATATATATATATATATATATATATATATATATATATATATATATATATATATATATATATATATATATATATATATATATATATATATATATATATATATATATATATATATATATATATATATATATATATATATATATATATATATATGTATATATATGTATATATATATTCATCTCATTCTTTTATCGATTTACTGAAGTTTAATTTCTATCGCGTGTGAAGCTGGTGCTTCTTTTGAGCTCCCATTTTAATACGATTTAGTTTGACAATGGCATCCATGTGAAAATAACATCGATGTCTTCGCAGAATACTGGGTCGCCCATATATATATCCTATTTATTTATTCACTAACGGTCCGCCCCGGCTTCACCCGTGGTACATATATAATCTATATCCTTCCTCACAAAATGGCCTATCTAAGACTGCAAGAATTTTTCAAATCGGACCAGTAAAACCGCGGGGCGCAGCTAGTATATCATAATATAGAAAACGTGGATTATAATGGACAAATAATAAAAAACGAGCACTGCATTCACCAAAGCAATTTCAAATCAATTCAACGCGTCACTTATTCGTCACTCATTGCATATTTTTCGAGAATATTCGACGTAACTCGCTAATATGGCCTCGGCATTATACCATCGTTGCCAAGGTAATGAAATTGTTTATAGTTCAGATAAGATTTTAATAGTTACACTAGATGAACTTAAAAGGAATTGATTGGATGGTACGATCGCCGGTTTACTTATATGACTACTAGCTTTTGCGGCTTCGCACGCGTTAAATTCGGAGTACATTAATAGATGTTATCTATATATATAAAAGAAAATCGTGTTAGTTACTCTATTTATAACTCAAGAATGGCTAAACCGATTAGGTTGAAATTTGGTACAGAGATAGTTTTAGACCCGAGAAA
>NW_024045136.1:191770-207728 GCF_012273895.1 Zerene cesonia | reverse complement strand
CGCGATTTATTCATTATATTATTAACCCGACGTTTCGAACACTTTACAGCGAGCGTGGTCACGGGGAGACTTGTGAAATCCGTTGAAAAGTTTTTAATTTCTAAATGTATAATACTCGCGTAAAACCAAACACAAGAAAATACCACTCTATCTATTTAAAAACCATCAGAATAGGATGCGCAGTTTTAAATATTTAAGCATACAGACAGAGAAAGTGACTTTGTTTTATACTATGTAGTTATACTTTACAATTCCTAACATAAAACTATTACTTCATAAAGCATATGGTTTCGTCCACGTAGTCAAAGGAATATGACAGTCCCCGGGTTTTGCCCAAACGATACTGGTTTCATGGGACTTCCGGGATAAAACATATCCTATATTCTTTCTCAGGTCTCAACTTAACTTTTACCAAATTTCATCCAAATCTTCAAATCAATTCTGTGGTTTACACGTGAAGAGATAGAGAGATAAGCATACAGACAGACATTTATAAAGTGAGTACGGATAACGGTTAATAACTGGATAGTCGATAGTGAAGAAGCTAAGAAATTATCTTTCAACCAACTTCAAAGAAAGGAGGAGGTTATCAATTCTAGTTAATTTTGTTGTTTATTTGCTACCTTATAACTTTTTTCTGGGTGAACCGATATAGAAATATAATTCTTTTTATATGAAAGCCGGTGTTTTCCATGTGGTCCCATTTGGACCAGTTCTGACAATTTATTAGAAGGCAGTTTATTTTTTTGAAAATAATAATCATAAAATAGAAATTATAACCGCACTTAACAAGATTAGAGAAGCCATCACCTATTTACTTAAGTCAATTAGTAAAGATGCAGAGTATATTATTTAGTGAAGAGCGAGATGTTTGTATGTTTGTTTGATATAACTACAATACCACTATGTTTAAAAACAAACCTTTTCTATTAATAACTTTCGGAGTAGCATAGCATAGCATCGTTTTTTTATTAGATTTACCTGTATATTTGTTTGTAACTGATTTCTTCAGGATAGATTTTAACGCACACTAAAGGGTCAGATTTAATTTAAAATTTGTACACTTATTTGGTAACAATATAATCATTTTATGAGTTATTTTCATTTTATCTTATTATCCTGATGAGGATCGGCGGGATTAAATAATTTCCTTTTGAATACTCTGCATAAGAGCGAGTGAGACAATTTTATTGAATCTATAATTTGAGCGTGTTTTTAGTTTTTTCTTTATTAATTAATAGCTGCGCCCCGTGTAAGTCGTATCCCGTAGGAATATCAGGATAAAAAGTTGCCTATGTGTTATTCTAGTTGTCCAGCTGCATACCAAATTTCATTGCAATCGGTTCAGCAGTTCTTGCGTGAAAGAGTAACAAACATTCATATATACACATACATCTATGCTCACAAACTTTCGCATTTATAATATTTGTTCTTACTAATATTATAAATGTATATAAAACGAATATAGAATAGAATGCTCTAGAATGTATTATTATATATCATTTAGAAGGTTCCATATCATTCTAGTAAGGAAATAATAAGTGACGTCCGTATTATAATGGTTTATAGCATGCATTGGGAATCAATATTTCTTGAATAAATGAAAATAAGCTGACCCAGTTTTGGCGAAGAACTTCGGTAGTGAACGCAATATCGATATTATCCGTGCATTTAAATAATATAAAAGGACATCATCTCTTATAGAGATTATAATTTAATGCGATCAATAACGTTCTGTAAAAAACCCGTCTCGCACCTCAGTCTCCCTACCGTTAAACGTTATGAAATCCATGTAATACCAATTCGGATCATCTATTTTTCTCTACTTAAAGGACCTTCTGTCTTAAGTTATTACATAATTTATTATCATGCCAATGTTAAAATATTTTACGTTTTAAACAATAGACTTGGTGGGATAATTATGTTGCTTTTATCAGACCTTAGTCGCCTTGACCCCGCGCACTGTGAAATTTTTAAATCGTCAGGATAAATAAGTTAACTAATTGTTCGCCGGCTTCGCCTGGGGTACGTTTTAGCCTTGTCACTCAGTGAAGATGCAGCTATCAAATGGTGAAAGAATTTTTAAAATCGGTGCAGTAATTTTTGTGTGAAAACATTAAAAACAGGAACAGGAACAGGTATACGAGTATACCTACTAGTAAAGATAAAGAGTCTAAATTTCACTAAAAATCTTTTTATTTCTTCATTTTTACGGTTTAAGACATTTATTTCTCTAAAGATTACATTTGAATCACTCACAGAGAAATACAATTTTTTTTTACATCATATTTACTCGCTAGCGTTATAAGTACCTACGCCTAACAAAAGAAACAAACTAAAATAACAATAAATTGAGGGTAGTTTCTACTTCTTATAAATAAAAGAATTTTTATACTGTAAATATTAATACGCTTTTAACAAATACATAAATAATATCTATTTTTAACAATAAAACCGCTTTCAAACTTTCAGAAATAGACCAAATTTAAATGACACAGGAGGCCCAAGCTTTAAAATAAAACAATAATCATCAACATCGCTTATCCCAGTCAAAAGTTTCGAGGTAACATAGCCAAAAAAATACAGTCGAATTGCTAGCTCTCCATTTTAAAGTTGGATGAAAAATAAAAGATACGTAAAACTGTTTTTTGTACTATATATACTTCCTAACTTACCTCTTAATCTTCCCCTCTTCCATTTTCACCTTCAGGGCCTCCCCCACTTCTTTTTCATTGCCATAGATGTGAGCGCAGTCTATATGCCTATAACCAATGTCTATAGCATCCTTCACAGCCTGTGTGACTTCACCTGGTTTCGACTGAAATAAAATTTTAATATTATTATGTAACAGATAATTTTTTTTTATGTCACGGTCCGCAATGGATCTGGTGGGACGCCTGGTGGTAAGCGGTACCACCGCCCGGTGGTACCGCTTACCACCAGGCGTGAACAGAGGTGTAAGGTCGATTGCAGACCTTACGCCTCTATAAATGGATTGCCGTTTTTAAATTGGAAAGGGATTAAGAAAGGATTGTCGAGAGGAATAAAGGAAAGGAATGGGAAGGTTAAGGAAAAGTATATGGGCCTCCGGATCCCCACTCACCGAACGAAACACAGCAGAATGCTATTTCACGCTTGTCTCCTGTGGGGGTGTGGTATTTCCTAGAGATGCCACGAATAGCTGATTGGCCGAATACCGAATACCGAATATTCGGCAACGCTGTCGGCCGATGCGCCGAATATTCGGCCACCGAATATTCGGCACGAAATACATGCTTGTCGGGGGCTTGTTCGCTGGAATAAGACAAGTAAAAACCTGTTTTCCTCGTTGCGTTGGCGCGGCAGGAGATCGATGGCTATTTGTTTCAATTCAATTGCGAGTAAATCACGTCAAGGATAGTCGCCTAGATAGGAAGGCTGATCCTTACAAGTGGTAGTTAGCAAACGAAAAACAATACCCAAACCTTTCGAAATTTGCTAAAGTGTATCTTTCTTCTCCTGGAAGTAGCGTGTATAGTGAGAGGTTATATAGTTATTTTCTGAGGCTGGTATCATTTACGATGAAAAGCGTAGTCGTTTGCTACCAATAAATGCTGAAAAGCTTGTTTTTGAAGTGAAACTTTAGAATCGTTGTTATTTCAAACCTGATGCAACGGAAAAACGACAGGTAAGAGACAGAAATACAAAAATGTGTAGAATGAAGCCGACAAAGAATGAGACAGAAATATACATACTATTTTATTCATTCTTTTGACGATTTATTGTGTATATATGTGTGAATCGCACACACACCTTTTTTTTTTTATCCATCACAACTTACCACTGATCAATTTTAATTACTAAAGAGTTGTAATTTGGAAATAAATAGATAATTTTGAGTAATATGATGTTCCTTTTTTTCATTGATTTACTATTCGGTATTCGGCCGAATAATACGTACTATTCGGCCGAATAAATAAAGAATAAAGTTTAAAAGTGGCCGAATAGGCCGAATACCGAATAGCTGCCGAATATTCGTGGCATCTCTAGTATTTCCCCGGTGCTAGCTAGCCCAATTCGTGCCGAAGCGTGCTCGACTACCACATACCAAATTTCCAAATTATATTAAAGGAATCGTACTTTGTACACTTATCAAGGATCAATTATTCAACATCAAATCAAAGATTCATCAAATATTCAACATCCAACAAACAAGGACAAACATTCAAACAAAACAAACTTTCAGATTTATAAAATTAGTGTGAAGTGTAATAACTGAAAACAGTAATAGAAATACATCATTTCTGAACATTTCAACTGTGTGACTGTCACGGTTTATGAGATAAAACTCTTGACAGACAGACAGACAGACTGTAGCGACACATTTCTGAATCGCGCAAGCGAAATGTTTTCGCTACAGAGGCATATACACAACTTTCTCTTGATTCAATTAAGATCCTCCCTTTTGTAATCGAGGATTTACACCTTCCTTCCTCCACAGCGACAACTCAGTCGTAGTAATAGGTCTCTATATATACCATTATATATAATTAATTGGTAAGTAAAAAGTAAAAATTCTAGCTTATATATACCATTATATATAATTAATTGATAAGTAAAAAGCCATACAACTTGTAAGCCCCCATAGATGCGTTTCGTGCTTGTATTTTATAATGAAATCGATAAGCTTAGGTGATAGTATTCGACAAAATTAATGGCCGACGTGGCCTTCTTGGTATTTCCTTGTGAAGTTTCAAGGTTGTTTACAGTTAGCAGCTAGATATCATGAAGATCATCTAAAGCTCCTTCACTAAAGCGGCTGGACGGAACGCAGTGGGGTTTAGTCGGTAGCAAGCCCCAGGAGGCGTGGGTATCTATGCGAGCATTTTTCTACTCAAAAAATGGCTAAAAGAGACCGGTTTACGCATAATAAGGTAAAGAGCAACTGCAAGTAAAATTTGGTCACCCATCCAATTTATGACCTTGCCAACCGTTGCTTAACCTGGATTTTCATGTATATATTATTATGATGGACGAGCAGACAGACAGAGATACAGACGAACAGCGATGTCTTTGTATTAGTACCTTTATAGTATTACTAGTTTTTTCCCGCGAATTCGGAGTAGTTTAATAAATGTTATTATAAACCTTCCATTATACATTTATACCTTCCTCTTGAAGCACTATCTATTAAAAGAAACCTTATCAAACTCCGTTGCGTAGTTTTAGACATTAAAGCATACATAGGAACAGAGAAAGCGACTTTGTTTTATACTATGTAGTGATGTTTGTGATATTTGGGTCCGGTCATAAAAAAGGATAATTCAATTATGAATTTATTCAGGTATCCGTGTAGTCACAACATAAATATAAGACAATTGGTTCAATTAACGCTTTCTCAATGTCATTTATTACCTACCACGGGCGGCGCTAACCAATTCCTGCAAACAATGTATCTACCTATATTCAAATTTCAATGTTTTTGTAGAACAAGTTTTGAACTAAACATACAGTTTTCGATACATAAATATGACATGTATTCTATTAAAACTACTTATTTATAATTTCAAAAGGGAATGAACATTTCTTCTATACATTTTCAGTTTTCACGCAATATTATAGTGAAATAAATATACACAGACGTTGAAATAAATAAAAACAAGGATCTGATTATAGTATTTATACAATGATATATGAATTATTAGCGATGCACCCGGGCTTCGCTCGTGGTACATATATAGCCTATAGCCGTCTATAAATGGGCTATCTAACACTGAAACAATTTTTCAAATCGGACCACAAGTTCCTGAGATTATTGCGTTCAAACAAACAAACTCTTCAGCGTATAATATTAGTATAGATATAGATAATACGATAAACTCATGAAAGTATTGTATTGTCATCGATCCGCGATAAGTGTACAAAGATTGAAATAAATCTGTCTGAAAGTGGGTTAAAATTGGGTCTAAAGGACGGTTATATCCAAACATGCAAACAAACAAATGAACAAGCGTGAGAACTATGTCAATTAAAGCTAGAGCTTTCCATACCAATGATAGATAATTATTTTTAATAATAACATATAATGAGCGAATATTTTTTTGTTTGTTTTTTTATTCATCAACTAGCTGCGCCGCGCGGTTTCACTCGGGGACGAACCAACGGGCACGAGAAGGTATTTATATACCTCATGTCTTTTATTTGCTATTTTATTTGTATAAATTTCGTTTGAATCAATTCAGTAGTATTTAATTGAGAGCGTAACAAGCATCTATCCATTCATACTTACAAAATATCGCGTATATAAAATACTAGCTGCGCCCCGCGGTTTCACCCGCGCAGTTCCGTATCCCGTAGGAATATCGGGATAAAAAGTTGCCTATATGTTATTCCAGTTGTCCAGCTGTCTACGTACCAAATTTCATTGCAATCGGTTCTGTAGATTTTGCGTTAAAGAGCAACAAACACACACACATCCTTACAAACTTTCGCATTTATAATATTAGTAGGATAGGATTAGTAGTTTTTTTTATAACCAGATGCGAAAATCAATGTTGTAAAAAATATGCATCCATTGAAACATCGATACAAAAATTTGGTGGTTGTGAAGCTGTTAAAATTATATTCAAAAATTAGTGCATCAGTGGCGGAGCAATCAGTGACGATATATAAAAAATATACGATCATAGAACCTCCATATATTTAAAGTCGATAAAATACAATATCCCTTTTAATTATACTTCTTACGCTAATCATTATAACAGTTTGAACGTGATAATCACGGAAGGAACTGCATATCTTCTTGATACCTGAGTAGATATATGACCCAAACGCAAAGCCGGGGAGGACCGCTAGTAATCCTATTATCCTATTTCCTACTAATATTATAAATGCGAAAGTTTGTAAGGATGTGTGTGTGTTTGTTGCTCTTTCACGCAAAAACTACTGAACCGATTGCAATGAAATTTGGTACGTAGACAGCTGGACAACTGGAATAACATATAGGCAACTTTTAATCTCAATATTCCTACGGGGTACGGACTTACGCGTGTGAAACGGCGGGGCGCAGAAAGTCAACTATAATAATACATTTTTAGTTTATATTTTTTTAATACTTGCAAATTTAGAAACACATTTCGCCGTATAAAAAAAATACATCCACAAACGTAGCATAATAACAAATTGTAATAAAAAACAAATTGTCTTACCTTCCACGTGCCCAAGCCAATAATGGGGCAGGTATGTCCATTGTTAAATACTACGAGAGGTACGGTAGCCATCTTGAAACACGTCCGCACTGTTTCGCTGCTAGCGGTGTACTAAATTTGCCCAGTATATATTCTAATCTATGTACTGAATTTTGAATGTCGAAGAGTATTTTTAACATGTCAAGACTGGGAACGCGTATTCGTGCTGCGATTTTTAGTCGCATTTTATTGGTTCTATTATAGATGAGGCTTTCAAAATATTGTAGTTTAGGTGGGTTATCAAAATTCTCGATATTTTTATGATTAAAAGGGATGGACTGGAAAGGGTGAGAAAAAGGATGTGGGCCTCCGGTTCCTGTACACACTGAACGAGACTCATTAGCAAGCTGGTATTTTACGCCGTTTTTCTGTGGGTGAGTGGTACTTGACTCTCTCCTACACTCAAACCCGACTAGGATTTAAATTAAAAAAATAATCAAAACACTTAACATATTATTATTAGAGGTGGGAGCAGCGTCAGAACTTACATGTTATTTTATTTTGATTCAGAACTAATGTGATTTTTAAATGTGTGCACACAATTTTTAAGATAACTAAACCACACCTTATCTGCTACATGAAAACTTTTTGTTTTTTTTTTCTTTTGAAATGAGTCATAATTCTTATCAAATAAACATAAATACTTCATTCCGCACCAAAGGCCTAAAAATAAAAGTATAATAAACATGTCTATTATATCAAGGTCATTCATCAGGGGGAGGTCCTACGAAAATGCTATGATATGGAATTTAAGTGTATCTTTTTTGATAGACCTAGAATCTAGATGAGTACAAGGTAATGAGCCCACAAATATTTGCTATGAAGATAAAAAAAGATAAACACGACTGTAGTGGAGGTGTTTCGGCGGATTAATGTGTAAATGCATCGATTTATAAGACTGGATTAATGTCATAGACTTATGGGGCAGCAACGTCACAATAGAAATTTAAGCTGCCAGCCACAGCTAGTCATATAAAACCTTCATCCTTTACGCCATATTTGTGAACTCTAGGGTTAGTTGACATTTTAACAATAGTCGCGTTCCCGCCAATAAAAGCGGTTCGACAGAAACCCAGAATTATTTAAAATCTACTTAGATAGACAGAATTATTTAAAATCTACCTAGATACCGATGTATAGTAATATGTAATCTGTGGTTCCGACTTAGGTCATTTTAAATAATATTTGACCTGAATGTAGCTGATTTTTTTTACTTATTATTTTTATTTCGTCATCTTTATACGTTTTATGTCTATCTGACACTGAAGATAATATAATAATGGGTGAGTATGTGTTCTTAAAACAAACAAAGGGTTCATTTGTAGATTTCTTCTTTTCTTATGTTATCGATAAACAAAAGAAATGTCTCTCTCTATTTGCGGAACAAAAAAGGGCAACACTTATAGCAGGTAGTTTAAACCCTTAACATATGTCCATTTTCTGTACAGTAAGACCATTTCGTTGTAATTTTATTGAGAATATTTGAAAGAATTAACTCAAAATATTTTGTTTTTTCTACAACAGTGATCGCCTAAGAGTTATTATTCCAGGTCTAAAATGGGACCAATTCACAATTTTCTATCAAACACAGAATGTAGCACGTCAATCGATTGAAAACCCACGGACTTATCGAGAATAAAACGGATGCAAAAGAAAGAAAAAAAATAATAATCGAATAAAGGATCTCCTTCATTTTTCGAACGCCTATTGAAAATTTAAACCCGGAAATTTAAAGGATTAGCTTTAAAAACGAACTTTAATATTTTGCATTGTACAAAGCTGTTAGAAATGAATGTAAATAATTTTATTTCTTTTAACATAAAAACATTTTATTCGTACAGAATAATCCCTCGAATAGGCATATCATATTTCAACATTTTTATTTAGGTCTATATTATGTTTCATACAACATGAATAACATTTTCGATTTATCAAAATCACTACTATATAAAATATTGTATTTGATCAATAAAGATTACGGAGCAAAAATGTGTATTCTTGTGAAATAGCTCATATGTTTTATTTTTATTGTATCTTTAACAAGGATCCATATTGGACTGTGATGTATAAGGAAAAATACACATTTTCTATTGTTTAAGTAGCAAGATATTATTAAAAAAAGTTTTCTTACAGAATTTAATATTGTGAAATATTACATGAATAATCATTTTTGTTAAAATGATAACATTTTTTTTTTATTTCACATCTAAAATCGCAATAAAGAGCTACTACGGTTGGTCATTTAATTTCCAAATGGTCAAAAGAAAAAAAAATGCGATTTTAATCGACCCATCGATGCGACGTTAAAGTCGCAGCGACATTAATAAGGTCACACCGTGAACAGTATGATATAATGACATAACATAAGGGTGGAAAAATATGGCGGCCTTGAAGCATTGCGTGTGCGCATGACACACGCGGAAACTGCCTGCAGGAACGGTTTTCTGAAAGGAAATGTGAGTTTGTTTGTTATTAAACTCAAATATTGAGTCGAATTTAAATTTATTTCACAGAAATATCCAAGAATATGTCATTCTATATATTGTTATGGGTGTTTTAAGTTTGACGTAGATGTCTGTCTATCTGTGTCTTGAATTTAACAGCGTTCCAGCGTTTTAACGAAACTTTTGCTAGCCAATTTATTTAAGTTTAAGTATTTTAGACATTCCGATATATAATTTTCATAACAAATACATGAAGCGAAAATTTAAGAATTTATAATTGGTCTGAGTGTTCGTATTTCTCAAAGTGATGAGCTGATTTCGATGCGGTTTCTTTTATTAGAAAATCTATTTCGTTCCGGTCGTCCTAAGATGTTTTATGAAAATCGGTCTAAAATGGCAGCCACCACAAAATGTCTGATCATTGTTTTTTCATAACTTCCTAATTATGTAGAATGGGGGTCAAGCAAGTGATATTATGTTTTGATATCACATGTCCGATTTAAATCCTTATATATAATTTTCATCCGACTTCAAAAAATTGAGCAGGCTATCAGACTGCATTTTTTGGCTTTCTTATCTGCTATTAAATAACAAATTGACAATCCAAACGCTCTGGGGGCCTGTGGAGTTTTGGCTGCTCCGGGCAGTGGCGCTCGCGGCCACTGTTCACGGTGGACCTGCTCCGAACACGAGCCGCTTGGAGTGAACAACCCATCATGCTCTCAATTCTACTAATATATATTATAAATGCGAAAGTTTATGAGGATGTGTGTTTGTGCACCAATCTCTCACGCAAAACTCTCTTACTGAAAATCAGCGCTGCGCATTACGCGTAGCACATGCTGAGTAGTTACCCTTTTAGCATCACGCCGAATAGTCATAAGTTCATTTTTTTATTTTAATTTAACATTATGTGGTGTTGTTACATAAACATTCTTTCTTTCTTTCAAAAACCACTTAATTTGGTACGTAGTCAGCTGGACTGTGGACAACTGGAATAATATATAGGTCACTTTTTATCCCGATATTCCTACGGGATACGGACTTACGCGGGTGAAACCGCAAAGTGCAGGTAGTTTATTAAAAAGTTTGGAAAATCCAAAAGTGCACGCCTCATAGCGGTTTTTAATTTTTACAAGAAAAAAATTAAAATTAAACAAATATTTTGCATATTTATGAGTGTATTATAAACAGAATAAAGAATACTTTTGAATTTTTTGCGCTATCAGCCAGAAACTAAGATACTGCGCATGTATTGTAAACGAACCTTACTTTTACATAGTTATAGGTTTACAAACCATCAGTGGATTTTAGTTTATTTATAATTATAATTAAATATCGTTAATTAGGCCGCGATTTTCAAAAGGACTTGATTTGAGATAATACTAGAATCAAAAAAAAATTTCGCTAAAAAGTCGTGCAGAATGATGTACACTGAACAGTGGAGTATTTATTGTGTCGGAGAATTTTGTTAACTTACTCATAGCACCAGAAAACTATTTATGATTAAAAGTTCGCGCTCAATCGACAGGTAGCGTCCCTTATACGAATAAAAATCAACGAGCAAAAGAGTTAACTTTTGAAACTAAATCAAATTTTTGTTGCATTTATAAACAAATAACAGAAAAATAGTTGATGAGATAGAAAAATATACTTACATTCGATAAGTGGATTTTTGTTTTGTCAATTAAAATTAAATTACATTGAATTAGACCGTGATCTTCGAAAGGAACTAAATTTAGATGATACCGAAGCGTTAAAAAAAAATTCGATTAGTTAAGTTTTTCGCGAGTTATCGTGAACACGCCGGTTTACATACATACATACATTTTAACATTTTTTTTAGTTACTGACAAAGCAAAATAAGATTTTAAAATGTCATGAGTGTTGAAACTAGTGTTTTTTCTTGACAATTATGTATATATATTATTCTACAAGTGCGATAGAAAATATTTACAGATACTTTTAGTTCAAAAAATCCCTTGATTTTCGTTAAGCGAGAGTACAGAGAACACATATACTAGATAATGCTTTGTCTCGCAGCAGCATAATGGTACAGAATTTGTTAGCCGAGGTTTTGCTTATTATTATGTGTCCGAGAACGCGGCAATTAATTAATCTAAATTTTCTTTACTAGAGCATGTGTATCAAATCAAAGCGTTGTTACAGGTCCTCTTAACACAGGTATTACCTAGCAAGAGGGCCTGTGCCACAATCCACTTGTACAATAATGTAAAAACCTAAGAAATAAAGATTTATTTATTTATTTATTCACTGAGGTGTCGATTGCTAATCTTAATTCTTTCACATACTTCTGTGCTGTCGGTAAAAATCAGATCTAAGAGGGTTTATAAGATTTTGATTTATTTTACCCAAAGCGTAATTTTCCCTATTTTATTAAATTAGAAAATTCAATTTGATATGGTAGTATATTATTTTCAAATATGTGTATCTGAATATTATTCTTCTATCAAACAACAGATTAAAAATAGACGTTTTAAATGTCATTGACAGTTTTAACCAAAACATGTCATGAAAAATTTTAATAAAAATCGGAAACTAGTTTAATAAATTGTAAATTATATATGTGCATTATTACTTTTGTAGAATAAATTATGGCGTTCCTATACACAGTGTATTAATGGGAAATACGTTAGTAAGTCTTTTGGCGCCTTTTATAGCGTTCCAATGTCGTATTTATTTTTATCGTTATTTTAAAATTTTAACAGACGATAAGTATAACTTATTAAGTGAAATAGTAAATTGTGAATAGTGGTGGGTCCAAGATTATCTTTACGACGGCAACTTTAAAAAAAAAACGCTAAAAAACAAAACAACTAATTTCCTGATGAAGAGCTTTCTCTAGTACCTAATTTTTAGTTTCGAGTAATTTTTTAGATACATTACATAAGATTATTGTGTATTTCGATATACCTAGCTCACTAAAAGATAGATATTTTGCGAGCAGCATTTATTCACTAGTTTGCCGCAGGATTAATTTTTCTATTCCTATTATTTTTTTAGAAATATTAGTAATAATGAATTTCAAATCACAAATTATACATTTGGATTGATGTAAACATTTTGCAATGGAACATATGAACCTTAGATGTAACTTAAATGGTTACAGCCTCGTCGTGGCCATGGTCAGTACGGTGGTCCTTACGGGCCACAAGACCCTTTTGGTCCAGGACCACAAAACCCATTTGGTCAGGGGCCGCAAGGTCCTTTTGGACAGGTACCACAAGGACCATTTGGACAGGGTCCGCAAGGACCTTTTGGACAGGGACCGCAAGGCCCTTTTGGACAAGGTATACCTACTTATAAGTATAACAGGATTAGTTAAGATAGTAAGCCGCCTTTATAATTTTAAAAAATACGTAAGTCCATAGTTCCACTTTCATTGATTTATTCTGACTATTTCTATATTGTGACTATGAACTGACGTAGTCTTTATTGAAAAGTGACGCTTAGTAATCGGTCTGCGTCCCTATTTTTATAATCGGGAAGAGTCTTTATTTTTTTTAAATTAGCTATTTCTTTTTTTTCATTGGCACGAAGGACTTTATTATATGTCTTATGTGCAATTCCTTAAAAACAAATGTTTTTTTTCCTTCTATGCATATTGCCCAGGGACTCAAGGACCTTACGGCCCTGGATATCAGGATACGTATCCACCCCCGGCTAATGTCAGTCCTCCGCCGTACGGGCAGCCGCCTGGAATGCCCCAGGTACAAACATATTTAGTTACATTTTTAGTATTATAACATTTATTCGAAAATGTCTTAAATAGGTATATAACACATTAACAATACATGATCTTGTCTTAATGGCATGTTCATTCAGTTATTTATATGTATTTCTTATACCATATATTGTCTTCATTCCAGGGCTTTCAAAATCTAGGATACCCAGGTCAAGGGCCTGGCTACCCGGGATATCCTGGGCAGGGGCCTGGTTTCCCTGGACAGGGGCCGGGTTTCCCTGGACAGGGGCCTGGTTTCCCCGGTCAAGGTCCAGGATATCCCGGTCAAGGCTTCCCCGGCTATGGACCAAATTATCCAGGTATTATAATGCTCATGTGGTTTTCGACGATTATGTGGTATTATGCACACAGTGTTTACTTTAACGACATTTCTTTATGGTTGGATGACCATAATAAAGATGAAGTTTTATCATAAAAACCAAATTACCGATTACCTATTTATTTGTTTTATATAACATACTACAATATTATATTAATAGCTGTTGCCCGCAGCTTCGCCCGTGCGGTCCTAATAAATTTTCATACCCTATGTTATCCCCTTGGGGTTAGAATTTATCAAAATACTTTATTAGCGGATGTCTACGTCATAACATCTACCTGTATGCCAAATTTCATCCCGATCCGTCCAGCGGTTTGGGCTGTGTCAGTCTAGTCAGTATTTACTATATTAATATGGAATACGATATAGGTAAGTATTTAGAAAACAACATTTTTAGATTACTTTTTGGCGCAAAATCCGTATACGAAATACCACAGATACCATATAATACGTATATTTTTGCCAGAAACAAAAAACATTGTCAATTTTATTTTTTATTTATTGAGATATTTTTGAGACTCTCAAGCATAAATAATTTTATTATTTAATATTCCAAGTAAATATCATAAATGGGAAAGTGTATTAATTTGTGTTTGCTTTCAGGTCAAAATCTAGAGACTTTACTACTATACTAGGTCTGAGGGTTCTTTGTTATGTCATAGCGGTCAAATGAACTGGTGGTTCGCCTGATGGTAAGCGATCACCACCGCCCATGATCTCGATATCCGCTTAAGGATGCTCATAGTACAGTACATATATAACATACGTTACTTTTTTACAGTGGAACATCCTATGAGAGTTTCCTTCGACTATGCGAAAGCTGGAAGTTTAATTATTATCTAGGAAATTTATTCACGGATAATGTATGATATGATATCTATCTCAATTGGCAGCCCCGTCCCCTGCCCCGGGCATTACTGACATGGCGTGCTGCGCGTCATGCATGGCATGCCTCACCTGCCTTCTGTGTTCCTGTTGTCAGGTCAGGTCATCATTATCATCATATTCATCATCATGATTATCATCAGCCCTTACATATTCCCACTGCTGGGACATAGGCCTCCTCTGTGGTCATAATCCACTTTTGTTCGTTTCGAGCAGTGGTGAGGCCAATTGGGCAGATAAATTGAAAAGTTTTTTTGCCCATTTATTTCTTCCACGTTCGCCTGGTCTCAAAACCCCGACTTGTCGATTTGACTTCCGACGTCCTCACCTATAACATCTAAGGAACATCTAAGATACTTAAACATTCACAACCAGAATAGTTCTTTTTTCTTAAACTTTTACACAACTATTTTAGGCATAAACATAGACATACCTTTATTAGCCCCAAAACAGTAAAATACAAGTAAAAACATAAATAATGATGCTAAAATGATTCCTCATATCAGTATAAGTTACGGTGAAAGTTTCTGTAACGCTAAGACACAAGAAAGGTCTCTTATGTAGAGAAAAAACGCGTCACGGGCGGACCGCTAGTATATGTTAAAAATTTAAGATTTTTTTATATGAATAGTCATTTCAGGTACTTTGTTCAGGGTATTGGGTATGCAGTTCTGACATGACACATAAAATAACCATAAATTTTATCTGTCATCAAGCCTCGCATTGTGAGTGTTCGTTTAGAATTCAATTATGTTTTGCGCGGGAAGTTCTTTTTCATCATTAAAAAAACATCTTAAAACTAAAACTGTGTAACTTTTCGTGTGTTTATAATGTGATTTCAGGGTGTGATGGGCGATGAGGGGCACAACATAGACGGAGACGAGGGAGGGGGAGGTCCAGTACCAGGTGCTGCAGAGGTGGCACCTCCACCCACTAGCCCTCGCGAGGAGGAACCATGAATTATTTACATCATTTTTTGCATTTCAATAACGGTTTATTTGATTTTGTGTCTCTTATATCAAATTAAATACGAAAATTATTATTTATCATGGATTATTAATTCGCTAGAATTCAGGTGTTAACCTCCTATTTTAACACGCTTTTATTAGCTTCACTTGTATGTTTGTATGTATGTATGTAACTCACACCCGTTTTTCTCCCACTTCCCGCGAACCGATTTCATTTAAACTTTGTACACTTATTAAGAACTGGTGCCAATAGAGTAATATAGTAAGTTTAACCCATTATCCTGATCAGGAGCGCCAGAATTAACAATTTCCTTACGTATCCTCTACGTAAGGGCTAACAGCTTATGACT
>NW_024045136.1:188128-190770 GCF_012273895.1 Zerene cesonia | reverse complement strand
TATAAATATTTAGCAGAATAAACAGTTCTTTCATGAACCTATTGAGACAAAATTGTAGAAGTTTATACTTGGGTATTCCAAAATATTTTGAATTAAAGCATAATTTTCAAAATTACGATATCACTAGTGATGTTTCTAACAGTTGCGGATTTTTGTATCTTAGAAAGTTGTATCTTAAAAAGTTTCGTAATAGTACCAATATTATCAATATAATGATTATTATCAATGTTAATAATAAAAGTTATTTTTCCCAAACAAAGTTTTTCATTATAGACATATATAGATTGATCGGAAATATATATCCATACTAATAATATAAAGAGGAAAGATTTGTATATAACTGTGTTTGTAATGATTTCACTGGACTGATTTCAAATTACTTCATTATTAGGAAACTGCAATTTACTGAGTCACATAGGCTATATAATATGTACCAAGGGAGAAGTAGAGACGAATAGCTAGTATATCATTGTATGATATTCAAAAAGTTAAGTCAGTCTGAATTATCAATAATTTTTAGGCCGTTTTTTTAAGGAGTAAATCAAAAACGTCTTAACTTTTTATGATACAAACGTTAGATGGATCTTTCAGTCTGAAGAGAGGTATTATTTGATTTTTAATAGGCTTAGGCTCTACTGGACAGGCTGGAAATTGTACTTGTAATTTTTGTCAGTTATACTTGATACTTGATACTTGATTAAAAAAGTGGTGGCTCAGTGGTGAGGACCTCGGACTTCAAAATCGATAAGTCGGGGTTCGAGACCGGGCGAGCGCGCAGGAAATAAATTGATTTTTCAATTTATCTGCGCATGTAGATAACATCACCACTGCTTAAACGGTGAAGGAAAACATCGTGAGGAAACCGGCATGTCCAAGAGTTAAAAGTTCGACGGCATGTGACATCTGCCAACCCGCACTTGGCCAGCGTGGTGGATTATGGCCTGAACCCTCATAGGAGGCCTGTGTCCCAGCAGTGGGAACATATATGGACTGATGATGATGATGATAATGATGATGATGATACTTAACACTTAAGCTTAGTTTCGGTTACATTTTATCGATTACATCCTATCGCACGCTGCACTTAGGACTTCTGTAAATTTATAAATTAATTAAACTGCCAATCATCCTACTTCGTACTAATCCTACTTAATATTATAAATGCAACAGTTTGTAAGGATGTGTGTGTGTTTGTTGCTCTTTCACACAAAAACTACTGAACCGATTGCAATGAAATTTGGTACGTAGACAGCTCGGCAACTGGAATAACATGTAGGAAACTTTTTGTCCCGTTATTCCTACGGGATACGGACTTACGCGGGTGAAACCGCGGGCCGCAGCAAGTATTAAAATAAATTCGAATAATCAATATCGACTCAACAATGTAACTTACGGCTTAAAGTATGGTTAATTGTATTCACAGCCTAACACCATCAAAAAAGTTTTCTCACCTCCTTTCTATGCTTTAAACACAAAAAAGAACAAAAATAGAAGAATACAAAAATTCAAATCGTAATTTTTCACAACTGCTTTTGTTCCGACACGGCAAGCTTGTCCCTCTACCATGGCCAAAATTTTCAAGTAAAATTTTAACAAAATAGTAAAAATTTACAGTTTTAAACCAAATAAATATCGAATCAACCTACCAATAAATACTATGGCGCAAATGCTGAGGAAATCTGTTCTACCAAAGAACATATCTTTGCTAAAATGCATGAAAAGTCGCCCTTTTGCATCAGCCAGCAATAAAAAGAATCCGGCTATTCTAAGTAAGTACAGTGATTTTAATTATTATTTCAGTCGTAATGGCTTTTTAATTTGAGTGTCTTACTCTAGTTCCTAGCATAACATTAATCAATTTCTTGCATTTAAAGTACGGCAAATTTTTTCTCAATCTGGTAATGTTTAAAAACTGTTTTTTAGTTAATCAATTGCAATTAACTACAAAACCGTTTAGTGTTCATGACCTAGATAATAGTGTTCTATGGTATTTCATAATTCCGCCCATAATAATTGCTACTGATGTTTCGGTCAATGGTTATCGGTAAATTAGATTTCTTATTGATAGTTCGCTTCCCTTCTCATATTTTAAAGATCACAAATTTATAATGTTCTTTCAAGTGGCTGTCACATTGACAACCCCTTGAGTGGCCAGTTAAAATGGAAGTTTCCATTTGTTATTCTCAAACATCTGACGTAGGTAGTTGCCGCTGGTGACATATCGTGTTATTTCGGAGAACGGTGGCCACTGCCTAAGGACATCCAGGCTATAATACTCGACTGCAGGCGGTCGTTCTTCGAATAGCACTAACCACCAGCGGATAGTTGTCGAAAGCTGAGTATTATAAGCGTGGATGTCCTTTGCAGTGGCGGCTCGCAGCGCTTCGTTTCGGCCATCGTGTAACGCGAGGATTAGGTTATGTTGTGGCGATCATATCCTACCAGTACGGCACTTCAGTGATAAGAAGGATAAAGATGCCCCTAGTTGCGGCTGCCCCTGCCCTTGCGGGCCTTGTGGGCCGTGCGGACCGTGTGGACCGTGCGGACCTTGTGGACCATGCGGGCCGTGCGGTCCTTGCGGGCCATGTCGCTGCCCGTGTCCTTGCCCATGTGGTCCCTGTGGCCCTTGCGGACCATGTGGC
>NW_024045136.1:180725-188118 GCF_012273895.1 Zerene cesonia | reverse complement strand
TGGACCTTGTGGTCCATGCGGACCTTGCTGTCCATGCCCTTGTCCGAAGCCAGTAAAAAAATGCGAAGGGGGTGTGTGTCCCATGTGTGGCTCGCAGGCCATTGCAGTAACGGCATCGCCGCCTCCACCACCAGCGGCACAACCAATTATGCCATCACAAGCAACCTCCAATATAAAGACTGAAAACAGAGATGATAAGAAAATAACAAGGATGCCTTCCATTAAAGTCAATTGAAACTTACATTATTAAGCTTTTGATAACATCTTGTATCTATTTTGTTATGCCTATTAAATGCTTATAACAAATTTTTGTTTTGAATTGTTTTATTATTTTTTTGCATAAGACGTTAAAGAAAAAAACCATTTCAAGGCCGTACAACATACTACACTTTACAGCCACGGCGTTATCGTTTCGGAGTATGCGATACAAGTCATTTTCGTTGGGACAATCGAAGATCAAGAGGTCCATTCCATTTCCAAGGCTGAAGAGCAGCGCCACTAGCAGCAAGAAATCGTCAGTCCACCGCTGCCTATCGAGCCCCAGCCTAGTTCTTGAGTCTAAAAGAATATCTGTCCCTATGAGAAGTTTTAGCACTGCCAATATCACACATACACATAATGATCCTATGAGCAAAAACATACCCGTTTGTCATAATCAAGTAAATAGCAAATACACATCTTTAAGATCATACAGCAAAGCGTGCGATGCGTGCTGCCCCTGTCCATTCCCATGCGGGCCTTGTGGTTGCAAGTGTGGCTGTGGATGCCTACCACCGCCGTGTAACACACCTCCGCGTTGCATACAGTACATGACCGGTTACTATTACTACCCATACGGCACTTGGTTTTGCGGGCCTTACCATGTACAAGGTACTTGTGTCCCCGTTCCGCGTCCAGGCTGTGTGCCATGTAAATGTTGTCCAGCTTGTATTTGCCCGGCTGGGGCCGTTTTCAATCCGTCTGAAATGAACCAACCCTCTCCCTACCCAAATCAGGATGTGACCGTACCTCCGATTTATGATCCCACCAAACGTCCAGGAATATCAAAGTGGTTGCCAAATTGTTTTCCACGTACACCGACGTTTAATCCCAAAAATCCAATCCCTCCTGTCATTTCTTCTATCGTTTGTGGTACATACGGTGCACAGAATGCAGCTGCAGAACAGTCGAATGTATCGCAGTCTGTGCAAGATCCTCAGTTCCCAAATGAATATTACCACCAATCACAAGTACGAGCTTCTACTGTAAACAATCGAATAATTGACCCAAAAAAGAAAGTTAGGAGTCCTATTTGTCACAAAAGATATAGACACACTCATCAATGTCCGCAACTAGATAAGCCAAGAACTATTTTAACAAAGGACGAAAGAGACCACCCTCGTATTCGACCTGATTCTTTTAACTACTCTACAGTGCCACAATTCAGAAATCCATATCCTCGTCCATATGAAGAACTGTAATACACTATACAAATGACAATAGGTACTACAAAGATAACATGCGAAAAAAAGTCAGTACTGCTTCGCCAAGACAGCAATTCAATATTGTTACAATTAAATAAAATCCACCCCTTTGGCATCTGTTAAATTTGTTTGCATATATTATATCGATGAATAAATAATCATGTTCAAACAAATGTTTGTTTTATTTCAAATTTAAAATGAATATTCCTAAAGTTTACTAGGTATAAAACAAGACTACAGTTGAAAATCATCCTTTCAGTAAACAACGTTTTGAAGAATGACATCAGAGGGTACTCACGAAGAGTATTTCTGCTACCCTATTCGAATGTACAGGAGATGAAGTTGAAACCAAAAATCCAGAGTCGACGTTGTCTTCTGCGACGAAGTATGTCCACCCCATGTTTTTCTACAAGGATTCTCGAAAGGCCCGATATTGCGTCACCAAAAATGCCAATGGCTCAACTGAATGCACCAAGAGGATGTAAAGATAATCGTGTTGCAATAAATCAATCTCGAAGTGCAACAACGATGTCGGATACTCTTCAGAATTTAAGCAGTAGTTGCGCCTGTCCCTGCCCTTGTGGTCCCTGTGGTGGCCCTTGTGGCCCTTGTGGATGTCTCCCACCTCCTTGCAACTGTCCTCCCAAATGCCTGCAATATATGACAGGTTATTTCTATTATCCATACGGTACTTGGTTTTGTGGACCGTATCATGTTGCTACTGGGCCGTGCGGACCTTGTGCTGGTCCTGTAATAGCTGGAGGGCCTTGTGGCCCGGCTCCGCCCTGTCCTGGTTCCCCATGTGGACCACCTTGCATTGGGCCTTGTCGTCCATGCGGGCCCTGTCCTCCCTGCGGCCCGTGTCTGCCATGCGGGCCTTGTGGATCTTGTTTACCGTGCTGTGTATTTGACCCAGGTAATATGGGAAATCGGCAAGAATTTCAAAATCCATATGGGCCTGTCAGCTACGGTGCAATGTCTGGGCCTTTGCAAAATATGCCTGGAACGTATGCCTATAACGAACGTCCATTTAACTATCCCCATACCTATCAGACTCCTCAGCATCATCTGAATGATCAGTTTCAGAATCCATTTTCGCAATTAAATGCATACAGCCATATGGGTCAATACGATCCATTTGGAACATATTCGCCTCCTTGTGGAGCTCCTTACGGTGGTTTTAACGTGCCCATAGAACCAATACCAGTAGAACCGTCTTTCTTCACGGCAGAGAATTATATACCTCCTCAGCCCGGCCTTTCGCAGTCGTACCCAAAATGCAACACGAGTCCAACGGTGCAGAAAAGTAAAGAAAGTCCAACCAAATTTTCCAATGTTTATGTGAAGCGCAAATCTGGATTAGATGCAAGCGAAAGTTTTCCAAGAACTGTCATGCCGAGAACGATGCCATCAACGCTGAACCGAGGGCCAGACTATCGTAAACCGACGCATCATAGCCGTACCATACCTATGGATTTAAAAATCTGCTATTACACTACTTATTTGAATGCAATGACATGTGGTGAAAGGAGAGCTAATATAGAATGTCGATGCAAAGAAAAATTAAGTAATAAGAAGAGAAATAATTAAATTTGCTTGTAATTTGTAAGCTATAGTAGGTAGTAGGAAATATACAAATTAATATCACTATCATACGATAGCTTAATAAAAAGCATACATACCGACACTTTCTTTTAATGATACTTATATGATTTTCACGCTCACATCTGTTTGTCTAGCCGGACTACTCGATATAGGTAGGCTGAAACTGAACTGAAAAATATATACCATGCTTTGCAGGTTTAATGTTTTCATGAATTTATTGGCAAGGTCCGATATACAACGATTTAAATTGAAATATGGCTAGCGATCCTAAGCTGGATTAAAAGATAAACTCATGAAATAATTTGTCAGCGATCCTTGCGGTGTACAACATTCATATTTGTAAAAAAGGATATTTACTGTATTAGCTGTGCAGCGCGGTTTCAACCGCGGGTAAAGCAAGTATTTCGAAAGCTTAGCTACATAACTATCAAGCATGGTCAAATCCGTTTTGTAGTTTCCGCGTGAAAGAGTAGCATTTTTTAGTATATAGTCGACAGAGGAGCTGGTTAGTCGCCCAATGATAAGAGTTAACCAAAAGTCCACATAAAGAGTTGCAACGTTATCATTGTTTTTATTTCGTTTTTGTGTATGAAATTTTATCAATTGAATACAAATTACATATTCCGATAATTATTTATGTGATAACTAATTTGTAAGTTTTAATATTTTCATTAGAAATATATATAGTTACTTTGTTAACGGAAATGGATTCAGTAGCCATTTGTAATCAAACGACTTTCGGATCTTCCGTATAATATGTTGTCATTAGCTTCCAATCGCGGCTTTGCCCGTCTTTCCTGTTGTATCCCAAAGGAGCATTAAATCGGGGTAAAAAGTATCTTACCATCCAAATCACCTCATATCCTGTTTGTATACCAAATTTCATCGAAATCCGTTCAGTACTTTCAGCGCGATTGACAGACAAACATGCATACAAACAAACTTTTACATTTATAATACCAGTTTGAAGAATGATTTAAAACGAAAATTAACAAAGAAATGTATGTTTAGTAATAAGTGTTCAAAATTCCTTAAATCAACATATTATTTCATCCTTGCTAGGTCTCTATTAAGCCACCTTTTAGCAACATTACTGTAAAGGTTGGGCGGTTATTTAAAAAAATCAACTTGTTACTAATAAATGATGAAAAATTGTAATAGAGATACTATTCTAAGATATCTAAAAACCTATAAACAGATGGGGTCAAATCACGGAGATGAAAAACAACAAACAAGAAACGCACACTGCGGACTCAGAAATAATAACAAGAAGCCAACGATAGTGCAATTATGACACTGTAATACGGGCAAGAAGCACTCGTACATCTTAATCACTTAAAATATGCGGGGCAGTGATATATTGATAAATATCGATTCTTGTAAATAACGAGAAACGATACTATATCATGTAAGAAGGCTAGTGTTAAAATTTATATAAGTAATTCGTAGATACTACTGGTCTGATTTGGAAATTCTTTGACTACTAGATAGCCTGAAACAAACCTGAAATGGAACTCCAAGAGCCCAGCTAGACTATGTATAGGCATGTGGTATACATTGTTAAGTCTGACGGGCATTTTCAGCCGACTTGTAATAATCGAGTTCAATTAAAGTCTTAATTATTAATTATTTTTACCCATGAGATGGCTCTTATTATGTGGACATTACATACTTTTCATGTCAACAGAAGTTATTTGATTTTAAGTTTCGGCTATCTGTCTAGAGGAAGTTCGGGTCGACAACCCTTCAAAGGTATTTACGGGCTCTTCTCTGTCAATCGCAAGTAATATACTGCATAGTAGGAACTACATACGTATCAAAGATCTTGAAAGAATATTTAAAATATATTTATTTAAGCTAGATAATTACTATTAAAAAAAAATTGAGTGTTGCTAGTAACAAAGTAAAAAAATCGGTTATTTACTTAGATTTTTGAATCGATACCACCGGCATCACTAGCGAAGCTAGCCCGCCATTTTGATTCGACTAATGTTGATTCCGCCATTGCGAATGCAAAGTTCGGTTTTGAACTGCAGAGTGCAAATATTGTATATAGGAATGCAGAGCAGTTTCAGTGTAGAAATAATAAGTGCTTAATAAACATGGAGGAAGAATATATGGACACACAAGACTCTGGTGCGAGTGATAGTAATCGCAATGATGGGAATGATAACAGTGATTCAAAAAGTGATTTTGATTTTGGTTATGAGGATTCGTATGATGATGAAGACGGAGGAAATGGTTACCGAGGAGCACCGCGAGGCCGCGGCAATTTCAGGTATGTAATATTAGTAAACATCATGCAGTAATGTCCCTACTCCACTGTAGAATATGGTACATTATCAAAGTTTTTAAGACCATGCATAGAATGGTAAATATCTGATTTATAAATTAACTATTACGTTAAATATAAGAAATGTCACATACCATATACAAGTTGTATATTGTTTTTTTATCATACATATATATATTCAACATTCATGCGTATTGATCTAACAACCTATATCCAAATCAATACATGCAACTTTTGCTAGCGAATATGTGTACATAATAATATATAGATCTACTATTATGTATGAGCTGGGCGAAATTTAATGAATAGTAAACTGAATATCACACACCTTAGACCTTAGACACTGTTATTATTTTTATAGTCTATTTTCTAATATCAGCATGAATAAATTGGTTGCCAGTAAGAAATGGCTTATAGCAATAAGAAACAAAATCCTTTGACACTGTTAATATAACCTTTTTTGTATTGTTTATGTATATAATGAAGAATAAATAAATAAAATATTTATCTTCTCTATCAATCATTACATAGTTTGAAGCAAAGTCGCTTCCTGTGTCTGTTCCTTTGTATGTATGTTTAGATCTTAAAACATACCGATTTGATGCATATTTTAAATAAATAGAGTGATTCGAGAGAAGGTTTATGTGTGCAATGGTGCAGGCTAAAACAATATATTTATAGATAACTAGCAAACTCGGCGAACTCCGTTTCGCCACCAGATGGCTTCGTTTTTCCCGCTTTTCTGTTGAAATTTTTCCAGAATTTTCTTTGCTATAAACCTCACGACGCCCAAGACCTTTCCAACGAATGCAAAACCGTGGAAATCGGTTCGTGCGTTCTGGAGTTATAGCGTCAGGAAGGAAAACCCGACTTATTTTTATATGGTAGACTAGTATCTATAAATATATTTGTTTCCACTTTTGTTTTAAATGATATGAGATTGTATTATATTAAACTTTATCATACAAATGGAAAAAATTACTAAGCATTATTTTGGGGTTTATAATACATCCAAATTGCACAGCAATGTCTTTTTTCATATTCAATACTAGCTATAACCTGCAGTGTTACTCGAGTGGTACACAGGTATATAGTAGCCTAATCCAGATTATAATTTATCTCTGTACAAATTAGATACTAGCTGCGCCCCGCGGTTTCACCCGCGTAAGTCCGTATCCCGTAAGAATATCGGGATAAAAAGTTGCCTATATGTTATTCCAGTTATCCAGCTGTCTACGTACCAAATTTCATGGCAATTGGTTCAGTAGTTTTTACGTGAAAAAGTAACAAACATCCATACATCCATACAAACTTTCACATTTATAATATTAATAGGATGATAAGCTGTTTTCACATGAAAAGTAACTTGTCCATATTTAAAAAAGTCCCTTAGTTGCTACATGGTATACGGCTATGTGAACTTGGCACCCGACTTAAAAAAAATTCACATTTTTTTGCTCCATTCGATAGATTTAGATATGTAGTCGTAAGTAGTGAAGATAATTTCGTAAGTAGTAGCACCAAAAAAAAATTATAAGGGTTGAAAAAAAAGTCATCCCCCTAAATTGCAAAAAAACTTTTTTTCTGGTGGTTTCTTATAGAAATGGGTTTGTAGTGGATTGTAGTGAAGTTCTTTTTGTTTGTAGTAAAACAGAAATTGAAAAAAAAAATATTATAATTTAAGAGTATTTTTCCAAACCGCTCTTCCCTACACAAAACTAATTTGGGGGAGAATGCTATTACTACAAACGTTAAAAACGATAGATAAATGTACCTAGAGGTTTGTAGTGGATGAGTTTTCGTTTGTAGTAAGCTAGAAAATAAATTAGAGAGGTAAAATCGAAAATAATCGATTTTGGAAAGATTTCATCTTAATTACTTCCGGTAAAAGGATTCCCGATAACTACAAACGTTAAAAACGATTGATAAATGTATGTAGAGGTTTGTAGTGAATGAATTTTCGTTTGTAGTTAGATAGAAAATAAATTAGAGAGGTAAAATCGAAAATAATCGATTTTGGAGAGATTTCATC
>NW_024045136.1:174705-179725 GCF_012273895.1 Zerene cesonia | reverse complement strand
TCTGTTTTACTACAAACAAAAAGAACTTCACTACAATCCACTACAAACCCATTTCTATAAGAAACCACCAGAAAAAAATTGTTTTTGCAATTTCGGGGGATGACTTTTTTTTCAACCCTTATAATTTTTTTTTGGTGCTACTACTTACGAAATTATCTTCACTACTTACGACTACATATCTAAATCTATCGAATGGAGCAAAAAAATGTGAATTTTTTTTAAGTCGGGTGCCAAGTTCACATAGCCCATGGTATACAGCAAATGCATGTATGTATGCACGCTTAGATCTTTAGAACTACACAACAGATTTTGATGAGATATTTTTTAATAGATAGAATGGTTCAAGAGGAATGTTTACATGTATAATAACATCTATTAAACTACTCCGAACTTAATGTGTGTGAAGCCACGGGCAAAAGCTAGTAAAGCAATAAGAGAATAGATCTGCTAGGTGTGTGGAAACTAATCTAACTAAAGATTAATAAAATGAGTTAATTTATTTTATTCAAAAAGCAATGAATTCTTCAACACTATAGCATACTACTTATATATTTTGTGTTATTTGTGACTAACCCATATTTAAGATTTAGATGGATATAAAATGTTTCCCATGTATAAATAACAGGTTGATAAATATAATTAACAAATAATATAAAACTTAAAAAAATATCATGAAGCTAAATTCACATCCATGGTTATACTTGACATCTTTGTAACATTTTCTTTTTTTTGTTCTTTTTCAGTTTAGTTCTTTGGGTTTTCAACCAATTGGCACAATTCTTTTTATGTTTGATGGGAAAATGAATGCATTTCGATCCATTTTAGTATCTGGATTATTTTATAATGCAGAACTGTTTGTGATGTCACAATAAATATTGTTGAGATGAATTTTGTGATAAAACACTTATTACAGGGGTCGCGGAAGGGGGATGCCACCACCTGGTTGGATGAATGGACCACCCCCCATGCGTTTTCGGGGTCGTGGCTATGGCCCGGGCGGGCCCCCGATGCGGGGCCGCGGGTTCTTCCGTGGCCGGGGCGGTCCCAGATTCGGACCAAACGGTGGACCTAACTTCGACAACAACTGGGGACCTATGGGACCGCCCCCACCCGGTATGATGGGCGGTCCGCCACCTTTCGGGCCGCCCCCGCCGGGCATGATGCCCCCAGGCGGGCCGATGGGTCCGCCCCCAAATATGATGGGACAACCACCGCCTTTCGGGCCACCGGGAATGCCGCCGCCTAATATGGTAAGTTACTCTTTATATAATGCATGTGTTAGGGATTTATAATACTTTGATCAAATTTCACCACTGATGGACAATTTAAACATTTATTTTCATACACTAGTGCTAACTGGTCGCGCCAATATATATTAATTTCGATATTAAGCGGACTGTAAAACTTAATCTACGTGGTGTAGCGAAAAAGGGAAAAGACGGGAACACACGGCACATACCTCGTCTGAGGGAGTAGCGTCCAAGCAAGCACGCGGCACAGCACCACGCGGTCAAGGGTCCTCCAGCTCGGGCCAGGCAGACCAGATCCAGTCCTTCACTCCACACACACACACACACACACACACACACACACACGCGGCGGTTCAGCGCGACCAAATGGGGAAGGCGGAGTTACTAGCACAATGCCTGAGATATCTAGAGAACCTCGCGGAGGTTCTCCGGCGGTTGCGGGTTACGATCTTTATGAAATATGTCTTCGATTGATGCGGTGACAAGAAAGCCTCATAAAGGCTCTCCGGCGGTATGCGAATTATACACGAAATGTCTAGAGGCCTCGTGAAGGCACTCCGGCGGTTATTTAGATCCGATCGTCACGGAAGATCGATGCAGGCTGTGTGACTGTATATGCGTCACTACGTCCAATAGGGACGTTGCGGTTGCTTTAAGAGCGTGCGGTGATTGGTTGTGCTCGTATGTAAGGAGGGTAGTTGGATTACACCACAAATAATAAATCTTTAATTTTAATTCACTATTTTAATAATATTGGCGTTACCACTAACAAACACTACAATAATATTATTAAATTGACTAAATTAATTTCATACATACATATAAAACATGAGATAGTAGTATGATCAATAATTCAAATAAAAATAAAACATCTTAAATAAATATTTTTCTTTATTCAAAATAAGTTATTTACCTTTATATCTAGCCTCCGCCCGAGATATGGGTCGAGACGAAGTCAGAAGAGGGCAAATCCTACTACTACCACCACAGGACGAGAGAGACTACTTGGACTAGACCACAAGAGAGCCCCACGTGCAAGGTGATAACACAGGCCGAGATGGAGGCCATGGTGTCTGGCGGTGAGTTGTTTTTTTATGTCATGCAGAGTTAGTAGCTCTGCACATGCGCTGCACGCTTTGAAGTGGCATTTTTTTTAACCTTTCATCATTTTAAATAGAATTTACTTATCCAGGTCAGCACCCAGGCATGCCGAACCAGTCGATGCCCATGGGCAACCCGATGGGCGGACCGCCTATGGGTATGATGCCCAACGGCATGATGGGCATGATGCCGCCCGGCGTGGGACCCCAGGGCGGGGGCCCCAACTCGGTGCCCCCGTTTATGACGCAGCCACCGCCGTGGGTCAAAGACGGTGAGTTTCTTCATTGCATTGTATAAAACGGAAACTCTTCCTGCTGTCCGACCGTATGCATGCTGAAATCTTTAAAACTACGCAATGGATTTTGGATTAGATTTCTCATGATCATAAATAGCTAATTTGTTTTCCATGTTGCAGCCAAACAGGAGCAAGCGGAACAACCGCCGCTCGACATGGACGATATGCCGCCGGGTGAATCTATACAGAATAACCAACAGATGCCTAATTGTGAGTGATTCTCTTTATCTCTCAGCTATCAGCCCGCGACTTTGCTCGCGTGGACTTAGGAATGTTGTACTTTTGAAATAGTGTATTTAACACATTTATTTAGGTGATCTTATTTATATGTGTTCTGAGACACCTTTGTATGATTAAATTTAAGATTAAGGATAATAAGGATTCCATAAAAATGTGTAAGGTAAAATGAAGCGCTGTTACGAGGACTTCAATGTGTCTGTATGTCCATTACCAGGCTATGTCTCATAAACCGTTGTTAGTAGACTGTTGAATGAACGGACAAACATACACCCTCTGGATATGGAACTCAAGCATCCTAGTTCATCCACTTTTTAATAAATATCAGGATTAAATAATATAATAAATAAATCGCGTTTAAAATCCTTTAAAAAATCTTCAATGTCTTAATAAATATCTCCTAATGTATTCACAGCAGTAGCACAAACGACGACAGCACCGTCGGGTCCCCCGCTGGGCGCCCCCAACCTGGGCCCCAACGCATCCGGCCCGCCGGGCGGCACGTGGGGCCCGTGGGGCTGGGGTCCCCCTCCTATGGTCGCGCAACCAGGCTTCGTGGCGCCCGAGGGTAATGGTGAGTTGGTTTTATCATCTTAATATATAAAAGGGAAAAGGCGATGGGCCTGACTGATCTATTTAGGCACAGTATGTACTACTCGGACCGATCGGATTAAAATTTGGATAAAAAAAACCTGGGTTAGCCAATTAAACGTAGATTAAGGTAAAACGTAGGTTAGTTAGGTAATACAATCATACAAATATACAGCTGATGCTAATACGAGCATATTGAAACGAGATTTTTTTTTTTTAATTTCAGGGGCTCCACCACCAATAGCGGTCAGTCAAATGAACGCACAAATGGCGACGGACAGTGATTCGCCCATAGTGCTAGATGGTACTCCGCCGCCGGCTAAGAAGGAACCAACCGTGAGTATGGCGGAAAATCATATTATAATAAACTAGTTGATCCAAACTCAAACATTTTTTTATACAATTAGGCTGACAGAAGAATTTTTGAAGTGTCATAACACAGTTTTAACATTTACCGGTCCGGAAAGTAGTTTCTGCCTTACTCTTTATTATTTAGGGGTATGATCAGTAATTATCCACTATTCAATGGATGTTATTATACATAAAAACATTACTGTCTACCTATCAGCTATGTACCTATTACTACCCTGTCTATACACTGAATTTCATCAAAATCCGTTCAGTAGTTTCAGCGTAATTGATGGACAAACATCCGAACGAACAAACTTTCACATTTATAATATTAGTTTGATAATAAAACGAATCTCTCGTCCGACCGTCAGGTACACCATACAAGATACCCCAATGATTGTTGTTTTATTAATATAAAAATGAATATTTCGTATGTCCGTCAGGTGATACCGCCGGAGCTGGAGGCGGCGGCGGCGGAGTGGACGACGCACGTGGCGCCCGACGGCCGCGCGTACTACCACCACGCGGCGCGCGCGCAGAGCGTGTGGGTCAAGCCGGAGCCGCTGCAGAGGCTGGACGGTTGGTTTGTTTGTCGTTTTTCAACCGACTTCACGAAAAAGGAGGAGCTTTTTTTTATTTCATTGGTGATTCGTCTGTGGTAAGCGATCACCACCGCCCGTGAACATTCGCAGAGGTAGTGCCTCGGCGAATGCGCTGCCCGTTTTTAAAGACGAACTGGAAAGAAGAAATGGACTGGGAAGGGTGAGGAAAAGGAAATGGGCCTCAGGCTCCTGTACAAAACACAATAGCATGTTACTGTTTCACACTGGTGCGAGCTGGCCCAATCCGTGCCGAAGCGTGCTCGACTCCAACAATAAAAGTTATCAATATGACAGTTAAAAGTTATCAATTCATAACCTAATGTACCGGGTGGAGCAATTTTGTAATTCCATTTTTTGTGTAAAAACTGATCTCACCCGTGAGATTCTCTCCCATTTAGATTTAGTCTAGTTCTGATAATTTGTTGGTTCAGTTTTATATTACATATATTATTTTATTGCATTAAAATGCTTATAAATGTACAAAAAAATTTAAGTTGATGTGTGTGTATTATATGTAACTAGCTGTGACCCGCGGTTGAAACCGCGTAAGTTCGTATCCCGTAGGAATATCGGTATAAAAAGTGCCTATGTGT
>NW_024045136.1:172946-174218 GCF_012273895.1 Zerene cesonia | reverse complement strand
ATAAGATAGCGGTCAAACAAGCTGGCATGTTATTAATAGGCAATAATTATTCATTCGTTTATTTATTACAGAATTAAAAGCCAGAATTGCCTTCGAAAAAGGAGAAAAGACGGAGAAAAAGAATGACCCGATCATATTGGACGGTGGTGAGTAGATTATTTCAAATTTTTTGACTTAAGGTTTCCATACCAAATGGCTATATTGGACCTGATTAGTGATGTGTGAACAATTTTTATTGCAGTTGCTCTCCAATAATTGTTAAAAAGTAAACTCGTTTTTTTTTTAATATTGGTATATAGTTATTCAAGAAAATAAAAAAAATAGCTGCCATACCATTGTCATCATCATCATCATCATCATACTAGTATTTTTGTAACTAACATACTAGTAATTACCATATTAGTAACTACTAAATAAACAATCGACTTGAATTAAACTCAAGCAAATAAGAGGTTATTTGTTTTGGTTTATCTTACTGGCCAGCTATATAAACGCTGTTTAATATGGTTGCTTTTTGTGCGATTTGTGAATACACCTTATAGCAATGCCAATAAACTTTTTAATGTATCATTTGTTTAATCCAATTAGACTTTTGACTCGCATCTTTGAGGATAGTTTTAATTTTGGTTTTGTATGGTATATATATTTTATATCTATCAAAACTTTACATTATTATATATTATAGTTATCGACGTGGACGAGTTGACCGACGCGGAAGCGGCGGCGGAAGCGGCTCGCGTCGAGAAGGAGCGTCAGGAGAGGGAAAAGGAGGAGCGCGAGAGGGAGGAGCGGGAGCGGGAGGAGAGGGAGAGGGCCGAGAAGGAGAGGGCGGAGAGGGAGAAGCCGAAGCCGGATAAGACGAGGCCGGTGTCGAGCACGCCGATCACCGGAACACCTTGGTTAGTTGTGGCAGATACCAGTACCTGGATGATTATCTACTTGTTTACATTTCACTTAATATATAGGACGTTAAGATGTCTGACTTATCCAAGAACGCATTGGACTTATCATGCTAAAATTTGGCATTCAATAGGTCCAAGAGGGTGAAAGTCCCACGTACCTTGATAACCTACCCCGACTACACGAGCGAAAACTAATGTGAAAGTTTGTTTGTTTGGATGTTTGTCCGTCAATCACGCTGAAACTACTGAACGGACGGAATGAATGAAACGCTCCCCTGGGATAAAACAGCCCGATATCCGGGCGGAGCCGGGACGAGCGTCTAGTATAACATAACGTGTGCCCGACAGGTGCGTGGTGTGGACGGGCGAC
>NW_024045136.1:170913-172614 GCF_012273895.1 Zerene cesonia | reverse complement strand
TATCATCTCTGTACGCAATGCACTGGTACATGGCAGTATGGATTCGCTACCCAGCGATGTGACTGTCCCTTGCACATGTTTTTATTTTTGTCTAGTCTATGTTCTGTCTGTTATTTTATTCTTCAACCTATCTTATATGTATGCAATAAAGTCTTAAATAGAGAAATAAATAACATAATCTTCAAGTTGCATCGCCATTTCAGATCGCCGAACACATTGTGTTTCAGTATTTAATTTATCCTATTTGTTTTATTCATTTTCTCTAATGCGATGCACCTAAGCTAGAAGTGATAAAAATTTATATATCTCGCCGCAGCGCAAAGACGCGGCGTCGACGACGCCGGCGAAGACCAACGGCGAGTTGAAACGCAGCATCGACTCGGACAGCGAGTCCGATACCGACACCAAGAAGAGCAAAAAGGACGACGGTGTGTGGATTTTTTTTTTTTTTACATTTCTTTAGTTGGGGGGGGAAAAGTGGATTGTGATGCTGTAAGAACGAATACATTGACTTAACGTCTAATTAGCGGTTTATTCTCGTCATAAGAAGTTCGCTGGGTGGGCTAGTATGTATTTTATTTAGAAATCCAACTGGGGTAGTTGTCTTGAATATTAGTTTGATCGCAATTAGAATGTACTTCCAATCAGTTCTATGTACAAAGCGAGGGCAGTCGGGCCGAACGTTGAATAATCAACGTTTGTTCAATAAGGCACAATCCATACGAATACGCCACGTTTTTAAGTGATTAGACGTTTTATATGATTCCATAGCTAAACGAGTTTGGACAAGTTGTAAAAAGCGACATCTGTTACAGATATGCCCGTGGTACATACATAGTCTATCACACCGTGCGTTCAAACAAACAGTTCAGCTTTATAATATTTGTATGGTATTCATAGTTTCTGATGATTTAAGTAACTCGGCAGGTGCAGCGACGGCGGCAGCCGGGGCGGGGGCCGGGGCCGGTGCGGGGGCGGGGGCGGGGGCCGGGGGCGAGGCGGGGGCGGCGGGGCGCGCGGCGCGCATAGACGCGAGCGCGGAGGCGGCGCAGGAGGCGGAGAAGCTCGCGGCGCGCAAGCGGCTCGAGCTGCCGTTCGAGCAGCGCGTCGCCGACTTCCTGCAGCTGCTGCGCGAGAGCGACGTCTCCGCGTTCAGCCCGTGGGAGAAGGAGCTGCACAAGATCGTCTTCGACGGCCGCTACCTGCTGCTCGAGTCGAAGGAGCGCCGGCAGGTGCGTGCGCGCCCCGCTTGCGGCAGTGGTGGGGAGGAGGGGGGGGGGGGGGTTGCTATGCCCAATCGGACTTATTGCTTTACATCTCGTAATATTTAAAAAAAATACATCGCGAATGTTTCTACCACATATGGGTGACACTAACCATATCGATATAAATATGGCGTACACAGTTGGGACATCACTAGAGCATCCTGTGACAGTTTTATGTTAGTATATATTATATACCAGCTGCGCCCCGCGGTTTCACCCGCGTAAGTCCGTATCCCGTAGGAATATCGGGATAAAAAGTTGCTTATATGTTATTCCAATTGTCCAGCTATCTACGTAACATCAAACAAAATTTCATTACAAACGGTTCAGCAGTTTTTGAGTGAAAGAGCAACAAACACACATACATCCTCACAAACTTTCGCATTTATAATATTAGTAGGATAGTAGGATTATTAGGGTGTTGGATGACCATATT
>NW_024045136.1:154283-170058 GCF_012273895.1 Zerene cesonia | reverse complement strand
ACTCTTCCTGACATCTATTGGCGAATAATAATACTATTTTTTGGCGAATAATTAAAGTTAAAACAAAAAAAAAATACCCAGCAAAGCTCGGTCATCCAGGTACTAAATATTGAACCTCCGAAGGTAACTAAAGAAATAAATAAGTTTTCGTTTATTTTTTCAGGTCTTCAACAAATACGTTCGCGACCGAGCCGAGGAGGAGCGCAAGGAGAAGCGAAACAAGCTGTTGCTCAAGAAGCAAGCCTTCAAGCAGCTCATGGAAGAAGCCAAGTTGCACTCCAAGTTAGTATATATTACTAGCAAACCCGGCAAACTCCGTTTCGCCACCAGATAAATGGTTTCGTTTTCCCTGCTTTTCTGCTGAAATTTTTCCTGAATTTTCTTTGCTATAAACCTCACGGAGCCCGAGACCTTTCCAACGAATGCAAAACCGTGGAAATCGGTTCGTGCGTTCTGGAGTTATAGCGTCAGGAAGGAAAACCCGACTTATTTTTATATAGTAGATATACCAGTTGCGCCCCGCGGTTACACCCGCCCGCGTAAATCGGTATATCGTAGGAATATCGTGATAAAAAGTATGTGGCTTAATGTTATTCCAGTTGTCCAGCTATCTACCTACCAAATTTTATTGCAATCGGTTCAGAAATTTTTGCTTGCAATAGTAGCAAACATACACATACACACACATCCATCCTCACAAACTTTTGCATTTAGAATATTAGTAGGATTTTGTTTTTGTAATTGCGGGCAACCACCAGCTCATATTCTTTAATTAAATATACCTCTAGAAATTAAAAACTTTTTAACGGATTTTAAACGCGATTTATTCATTATATTATTAATTCGACGGAACACTTAAATATACCTTTCATATTTCACATTATAAATATTAATTCGTGTTCCTTATTTATTTATTTTGTTTTATACATACACATGTATTCTATTCTATTTATTTTTTGTTCTTTGAGGTTCTAATTAAAGACTTGTATATAAATCTATTTGCGCCACTAAATGACATATATGTTTTTTTGTTATTGATCACGAGTAAGTTTCTTTTTTTACATTTTTCTGTTTCTGTGTTTCGGCTTTGTTATCAATAAATGTTTTTTATTTATTTATTTATTTATTTATTTATTATTATTATAAGTAATAATATTTCCGTCATACAGATCGTCGTTCACCGACTTCTCGACGAAGCACTGCCGCGACGAGCGGTTCCGCGGCATCGAGAAGCCGCGCGAGCGCGAGGCGTGCTTCAACGAGCACGTCGCCGAGCTGCGCCGCCGCGAGAAGGAGGAGAAGGAGAGGAGGCGGGAGACGGTACGTGCGGCGGGCCGGGGAGTTGTCGGGGTCGGGGAGGAGGGGGGGGGGGGGGGGTGCAGAGTTTGCTATTGTAGGTGATAGGTTGGCAGTTTATATGAATGTATGGAAGGGAAAAGGGGAGGATGATGTTTTATGTAGGAATGTTATAGTGTCTGTTTCATCGAGGAGGGGAGACACGTGTTGCCCATTTGAGGATAGTGATTAATTACTAAATTTACATTGTGCTATTTGTGACTGCTTGTTTGTCGATAAAGGTTGGGAAGTAGAAATACAAGTAAACTTAATATGAACACTTCTTTGTCCCTTTCGAAAGTTTAAGCACAGCCTCGTAATGTACTCTACTTCTTAGATCATGATTGAATTCAGAGACCACATAGAATGCCGAATGTTATAATAAAAATTCACCCCGAAAAATCACTGGGGAGATATAATGAAATCGTCAAATTGAATCAAAATCGCATAACAAATATATAAAATGAATTTGAATTTATATTTCTTTAAAAGCACTGCAATAATAAAACATGACGATATCGATTATTTCGTGCAATGGCGTTGTACATAACGGAAATCCAAGTTTAACGGAAATAATTTAACACTAGCAACATAGTTTGCTAAAAGAGAAATTTTGAGCTATATCATTTCGTGAGAGGAGTGGGGGACGACGACAACAGTGACTAATGGCCTAAAAATAATTCGATTATATTAACAATTATATTTTTATTTTACAAATTTTTTTATCCATGGAAGCAGTTTATGGTGATTTTCTTTCGAGGATAAATTTATAGATTAGTCAGGTTCGAATCCTGTCTAAAATCTAATCTATGTTTGTTAAATAATAGCAGTACACTTGGTTCCATTTAATTTTCATTAAAATAAATAAATTTTTTTATCCGGGTTCGATTCCCCATCCTGTATCACTACCAAACGTGTATTTATTTCGAAATTTGAACGCAAAGCGAATTTCTTATACGTTATTTGATATTGAATAAATTTGATTGAAATTTTTTAAATTACTATAACTTTTGCAAGGTGTTATCTATTTATGATACAGTTTTTTCTGTTCTATTGCTGTTGAAAAGCTTTATTTACAAATATCCTTTACATTTATCCAAGTTTCCAATGCTCGAGCACAATATTTGACGACTTTGAAAACTGCATCATAAATGCAAATATCTCTTTAATGTCCCATTACGTAGTTTGGAAAAATAAATTATTCGCGCGGGCTTATAAGAAGATATATAAGATAATTAGAGATGAGCTAATGAATTTATATGATTCCACGAAGCAATTAATTCGCTCGCAAACTATTTTCCAAACTCACGTCCAATTGTAATTCACTATAATGTCACATTTCTCCAAGGCGGTCGCGTTTCACGATTGTGCCGTTATGACAACAAAAAAAAAAACAGTAAACGAAAATAACGGGAACGATTCCGTCATAATAATCACGAATAACGGAAACGCAACCACATCTCCGTTCCGGCACAATCGCGAATCGTAACTGTCGCCACGTCTAGCGTCGCGCGGCTATATCGGCTATAGGGGCTATAGCAGCTATAGCGGCGTCGTTCAACGGTTGTTTTGTATGCGATAGCGGTGGCGCGGCTGACGGCGGACGGCGGCCCGCTGGCGGTGGCCACTTGGCGGCCGCGGGGTGGGCTTGAGATATAGTGGGATACTGTAGTGGGATTCGGCTAGGTGAGGAGTGGTCGGGTGGGACAGATGGGGAGATAGCAATCGGGGTAGATATTGAGATTACTAGATAGATATAATACAATATTTATAATTACATAAGTTAGTTTGAAATGGGGTTAACGATTTGATTAATTATTGTAACGGAAATAAATTATCTCTATTCGAAGTCATTTCACTGAAGCGTAACTGTTTAAATTATAATTATACAAATGTCTATGGAAAGATGTTAAAATCTTTGTTCGAACATCAAATATGCTCATTTTATCTCGCAATAATAAGAGGCTATATACACCCGTATATTTTGATATTTCAGATCGGTACTAAATTTGTTATGTTAAGTTGTACCGTCAAGTGGCCACCACAGCTAGCGACAATGTTTCTAAGGTTAGACATAGTTTTAAGTAAATATTACATAAAAAAAACAGAGAGAAGTAAATTAATTATCATAACGGTAATCGAATTAACGGAACATTAGAGTAACGGAAACCGCGATTTTGCGTGGTGAGTCGATATTTTTATATAGATTATAATTATATGAAGTAATTAGTGTTGCCATCTTGCGTCAAAGCAAGCATGATATTGCCATTTGATTATCAATGTCTGGTGTTGGGTTGAAAAAGATATAAAAAGAAATAGAAATATATTGTTAATGATGTGTAAAGTTTAATTGTAAATTTTCGGACAACTTCGAGGCAAGTTGTTGAATTGTAAATAAACAGTTTTTTTTTTTGGAAGAGAGTTAAAATCGCTAATCGAATTTTTCTTTCAGGTTGCCGGAATGTTATTTTTTTTAATGCACTCCGGAAGTTTTTCTATTTTTTTTTTTTACCGGCTACTGAACCGATTATTTTTTTTTTTCGTATAAATGTCAATTTATGAAATACTATAAACAAGATATTATAAAACGCGATGATAGAAAAGCTTCCGTTATAAATAAAGAAAATATTTTTAAAAGTAAATTTTTTGAATTATATCAATGATCAAAGATTAAATTTAAAATCGAATGAATTATGAAGTTAATGTTCAATTTTCAATGTAATTGCAAAAAAGTTGCATTTTTTTTTATTTCAAGAGAAAATGTAAATATTGAGTTTTTGAAATTAAATATATTAAATAAATGAAACAGACAATTGGGAGTTGGGAAACAGTCTTATGTATAGTTTATAATAAATAATAATTATTTATAACAAAGAGCTAAATCTACTTTCCATGGTTAGAACTTGAAATTTAAATTGGGATATGACAGGCACCAGCTTTCAAATAAAATAAGCATCGTAAAAAGCGGTTCAGCCGAAAAAAAAAACAAAAATAATGCATTCGAATTGATAAATACGTTTTTTGAAGTCGGTTGAAAATGGAGGCGCGTCGAAGAAATTGTTTCATAGTGCATTTTTTTTTTTTTTTTTATAAATGCAAATGACGCCGGGTCTAGAAGCTAGTATTATATATAGTTATAATTCATAAGAAGCTGACCAGTCGAATTGATTGATTATGAGGAGCTCATTTAATTTTTTTAAAGTCGGTTGAGAAATAATTGATCAGTGAGGCGAATTATCCGCTCCATTCGCGACATGAAAAAAAGGGTCAATATATTGTTTTGGGGACATTACGCTTTGTTAAAATCGGTTAAAATACGATTCGTCTGTCATTGTTGGTTCAAATATTGTTTATTAGTTTTGCAAATGGTGGACGGCGAAGCGAAGCGAAGGCGACCCTGCCTCTATATTATTAGATGTTCGCCCCGTGGTACATATATAATATAAGCTATGTCACTCGGTGAAGTTGCAGCTGTTTAATGATGAAAGAGTTTTTGAAATCGGTCCAGCGGTTTTTGTGTGAAAACGTTACAAACATACAACAATACAAAAGAGTCCTCTCCATAATATTAGTGTAGATAGATTTCACTTGATTAAATGTTTAATAGTTTGATTAGACCGTTTTTTGTTTCAAGTTATGTCTGTTTTTTAATGGTTGCCATGGTAACAGACCTTTTATTACTACTGAGGCGTCGCGCTAGCTTGTCGATGCGGTTAATTCATATTATTGTTATAAATGCGACAGTGACTATCTGTCTATCTGTCTCTCCTTCACGCCTAAACCTCTCGATCGATTTTGATGAAATTTCTATAATTCAAGTTTGTGACCCGAGAACGGAACAGGATATGCCGTGTTAATCTAGTTTTTTATCGCAGAAATCCCAGGGGAGCGGGAAGGGAGTTTTGTAGTAGCCGTGGTAAATACTAAAACTGTTATTAAATGACGATCCATAAGATGTTTAAATTTTGTTTTAGTTTGAGTTTGAGTTTGAGTTGATGGGTCAGTATTTAAGCGAGGAAAATTTTTCTTGAGTTCGAATCTCAGACAAGTTCTAGCTTGCTGTTGGACACAAAATTTTTTTTAATGAAACACATAACAAATTACAAGAAAAAAAATTTCATGTCTATTAAAAATTTTTGATATATTATCGTGTACGTAAGGCTGTTTTCGCAATAAGAATCTAAATAATTAATTAATCATTAGGTAGGTTAAGGCGACGAAAGTAAAAGTATATCGTATGTATGTATGTATATTTCCTCTGGCTCAGTGATCAAATAAATTACCGAGTTCTTGCGTTGATCAAAAGCACGTGTGTGGGTTCGAATCCCCATTGTTGCATATCAATGATAGATAATTGCATTTCTTTATATTTTTTGAAAATTCACAATTAATTATTATTTTCTACAAAAAAAAATGGCAACCAACGTCCCTGAGGGTGGTGGTGGGGGGAGGTAACCTCTAGATTCTAAAATGGTATCAAATCGCAACGATTTCCCATCAAACACGCGGAGTAATCGAGTAAAAAAAAAACCACTCGAATTGAGAGCCATCTTCATTTTTGTGACATACTGTAAAAAGAACATATTCGATAATAATTCATTCGCAATATTTCGATAATTATTATATAATGTCTCGGATATTTAATGGTACAGTAGTTTTTTTTAAATAATTGATTGAAGTTATAAGCTTATAGGCTGGAATAAAAATGCCTTTAGTTTAATACTAATTCGACATTTATATGCATTCGTTACATGTATGTGGAGGTATTTTTTGTTATAATACATTTAATGCATACTGTTTGTTGTCGATCAATTATAAAAAATAACGATTATTTATCCGATAATTTTTCGTTATTTTAATGATTTTCTCGTATGTGAGTCTATTTTGCCTAATATAACTCGAAAACCACGAAACGGAATTTATTATTTATCCGAGTCATAGTCATAGTCCTTACGCTATATTAAAAGCAGTTTAAGCAAAATCTTAGTTTATAGACTGAAAAGCGAAGCGAACGCGGAAAGCTGATTGATTTATATCCCTTGCAGTTTTAAATATAACTAAATGATACAGTCTGTGTGAAGATTTTACCATATTTCATCAAGTCGTTTATTCTTTCTGACACAAAAACAAATGAAAGTCATCGATTCAAATAGAATTTTGAATACGCCAAAGGTTTTAAAATAGAAAATTAATTAACGTGTCATGTTCTAGAAAGATTCGAATATATTATTACGAAAAAACATATAAAAAAAAAATAAATACTTTTACTTTCGTACAACTAATGAAACATTCAATTTCAGGCGCTAATTGCTTTTTAATTTCCACAGCGAATTAATGAACGAATTCTTCTTTTCAGATGCTAATTTTTCCCATTTTCTTTTTCAGCTTTTTTTCTTTTTTATGTAGTTGCGTTCGGTTGGTTGTTGGTGGGTGCGCTCTGCGATTTATTTTGATATCTCCCCCGCTTTTTATTTTTGTTAGATAATCCTGCCCTAATTTTGCATAACCTTTCCCTTTTTCTTTAATAAGTAAACGTCAGTTCAAAACACCACCTTTCAAATTTGAAAAATCGTCTTTAACTAATAATAAAATTTCATTATTCGTGTGTGGTATTTTCAGCTTAAAGAAATCATAACAAAGGAAATGAGCATATGATATATTGTTTTATAAATATCCAATATGTCTTTTTCTGTATAATAATTTAGAAGACTGTCATTCAATTCAACCTCTTTTTACTAATGTTTGTGATAGACGTCCTCTCTTAATTTCTTTATTTAAAAAATTATTTTCAAATGTCCCTCACTGTCACCAATAATTGTTGAACTAATTGTTTATATACTTATATTATCCGCACTATTTTTTATTAAAATATCACATAACACAACATAACAGTACCGCATATATTAAAATATTTTATACCTTAATATACATACAGTAATGAATACAAATGCTTTTATTAATTACTATATTTCCCCCACGGCTTCGCCCGTGTTATCAAAGGAGGACATATATAGTCACAGGACATTTCCCTGCATAGTTCTTGCACACATGGCATTTTCGGGATAAAACTCGTCTTATGTTCTTTCTCAAACTATCTCTCCACCAAATTTCCTCAATTCCAAAGTAACATTAAGTTAAAAATTTGTGTAAGATTTGTTGAGACGAACAGACAGAAGAACAGAGATACTTTGGCATTTATGCCATAATTGGTAGAGATTTTCAAAGATCCCATACATTAACTGTGCTTTTTTTCGTAACTTACAAAGTGTTTCTAAATTATTCCAAGTATACTAAATGTTATCTACCTTTTTTCTCAATAAACAATATTTCCAATCATTCAATAAAGCCGGTCCGTCCACAATCGTTTAACATTATTATCCAAATTATTTATTTATTTAAATATACCATTCCTCAATTCAAACCATCTTAATTGATTCCCAACCAAACCCGAACATCCCATACCTCAGTATTGCATTCAAAAGTTTCAAATTACCAATCGGAACCAATCAACAAACAATCAATCAACCAACCAACCAACCAACCAACCAACCGAACGAACGCAACACCACTACAGCACATCGCGCCAACCAGTACCCCGCGCGCACTAATCTGTCGCCTCGTCTCTTATAGGCGAAAAGCGACTTCATACAACTGCTGAAAGACAAGAGCGTCGACAGGCACTCCAGGTGGGTGGAGGTGAAGAAGAAAATCGACCTGGACGTTAGGTACAAATCGGTCGAGAGTAGCACCCTCAGGGAGGACTACTTTAGGGAGTACTGCAAGATGGTCAAGGAGGAGAGGAAGAAGGACAAGGAGAAGGAGAAGGAAAAGGAGAAGGAGAAAGACGGAAAGGAGAAGGGTGAGTTTATATGAGTTGCGGGGTGTTTCTGGTGTTGGGATGCGATCCAAATAAAATTTGAATAGTTTCATGGGAATGGGTGTTTTGATTAGTAGATTTTAGTAAGACGTTTGGAATTTTCCGAGATGATGTACGTATATTGCCGTTTTAACCGTAAATAATAAAAAAATGAGGTCACGCAACGATTGGCACGGTTAAAAATTGGTTGGACGAGTGTGGGTGTGTACAGGGTTGCGAGTCAAACTCGCACATTTATTACATTACATTGTTTATATCATCGAAATAAAAAGTGAAATGTATTGTTTAATAAAATATATATTATTCATGCACCTTAATAACCTTCATGTTACTTATCAAAGAAATTATACCAAATTTTTTTTTTCTTTCCATTTAATTGTGTCCATTTTTAGCTTATGATGCAGACTACATAATTCTTAGTAGCAATACAGTGTTTGATAAATATTACATCTTAAATATTAACGTTCAAATCAGGTATGATATAACAATATTTCGTATTATATTATTTCATCAAAATATATATAAAATCACAGATCGCGAACGCAGCAGTAGAAAAGACAAAAAGGAGAAGGACAGGGACAAGGATAAGGAGAAGGAGAAGGAAAAGGATAAGGATAAGGAGAAGGAGCCTAAGAAAGATAAGAAAAAAGAAAAGGGCGAGGTGAGTACTACTACTTTTTAGTAGAGAGGGGAGATGACATCAAAAAAAGATAATTAAATTTTTGCCTCTATTTTCTATTGTTGGTGTTGATTTTATGCGAAAATTTTGTTTTCGTTTAATTTCTCTTCTTGTCATACAGCTTTGATGAAAAACTTACTTAAAAACCTATTTTTGGTTTATCATTATACGATGCATAAGATAACATTTCTTGAAAAACAATTATATATATTGTTTGGTCTAATTTGTACGATAAATTCAGTTTCTTTTTTCTGTTAAAATATGTCTAACAGCTAACTCATAAACGTGTGTTTGATCTAGGTCGATTTTTGTTATACATATTATATCATATAGTCTGTGTAAACCATTTTTTTCCGTCTTTTTTCAAGTTGTGTATAGAATTTTGATTTTAATTCAAACTTTATATTCATTATATATTTCATAGCGTTAAAAAAAAACGTATTTATACAAAAAATGCTCGTCACACTCGTTCGTCGACATCATTTCTGTTTTAAAAGTTTAACAAATAAATATGAGATAGTGAAATTGTTTGACGTTCACTTTCTTTATGCATATTTATGTGAAAGCTTCATTATTTTATATTATGTGTAAACAAAAGCGAACAGATTTTTATTCTAACTAAATAATGTAGGCTATTGTTTTTATTTTTATATTTAGAACAATGTACACATGTAATGTACTGAGACACAGTATAGCGTTTATTATAAACATGGTGGTTGAATGTTTTATAGGCCAAATAAGTCACAGGTGTTAGTGTTTGAATCATATTTATCAACAGAATTCCATCATCATCATCATTTGATTAACGAAATCATCCTTTTGATGATGATAATTATAATATTATGGAATCCACAGCGGTTTAGTTAGTGATCGGATTAATGCGTCGTCTTAAAGCAGCACTTCCAGTCTGGGATAAAGACAGAGATATATATATATATATAGGTCGTCTAGCCGTTCCCACACTGGAAATATTACTGCTTTAAGGCGTCACGGTAACCCGTCCGATCACTAACTAAACGTTTTCCCACTACCATTATCCTTTTACTGTTTTTTTTTTTTTTGTAATTATACATTCTCAATTTGCTATTACAGACAATTTAAAGAACTTTTTAAATCGAAATGTCCTGAATAATTTTCAATATTTTATCAAAATTTTGTTATAATAAATACGCGAAAGTGCATATTAAAAATTATTAATTATTATAACATCGCTTTTTGTTGCACAGACACGACTATTAGTAGAGTGACAAGGAATGCCATTGCGAGCTACCTGTCTCACTCTGTCTCAAGGCTAATTATGTGTGACAGAAAGAGATAGCCCTACATAAAAGTACCGATCTTGACAATAAGATATTTCTCTCTTAACTTAACACTTATTGGATACTTCAATTGTCTTTAACACCGTTACGCAAATCTGCCACGGACACGAAGTGTTTACGCCGCGTTCGTACCATTTACGTCAGTGTGCGCGTGTGTTTGTGTGTGTGTGTGCGTGAGCAGCCATCGACTGTCATAATCTGCGGGGGTCAATGCCCCGCGCACGGTGAAAAAAAAAGAAGTGTGAAAAGAAAGGAAAAAGAAAAACTACAAAAGAGTTCAAGGTTTTATAGTTTACAGAGGGACTAAAGGAGCGACGGTGAGGTACACATCCGTATACACGCTCGGTGGGCTTGCACAAACTTGCTTGCGCGATATAGCGTACGTTTATATGCAGTTCTCGTGCGTTCAGAATGGACTGAGTACGATCTGAAAAAAATAAAATCTAGATCTCAAAAGAACATTTTAGAACGATAATTCTATCTAATCCTTCATAACATTGTAAGGGAAACGTTCAGTCCATTCTCCACCTATCGATCTATTGTTTGCTCGACGATACGACAGTTTGTGCAAACTTTACGCACGGGGGCGTGTAGTCGGATCACTGCAGCGAGCCTACATCGGACACCCGCAGACTATGACAGGCGCCGAAGGCTCGGCCACATCTACACGTTTGCGTTCGCACCGCCAGATGTGGCCGCGGCCTCAATGCGCGCGCGAGCGGCCGCGTGCTAACATGAATGTGTTTGTTCTCGAAGATTCCACCGCTGGCGTAACACCGCAATGCGAATGTTGTACGTTGACAGTATGAAACAAAAAAAAAAAACCACGTTCGTCGTTAGGTCACTACGTGTCCGATGCAGGTTCGCTAACGCGTCCGACAGGGGATACGTCTCCCGTGTGTGTGTGTGTGTGTGTGTGCACCTCAATCAAAACGCTCCTTTTGTCCCGCAGAAACAGGAGGCCACCGAGGACGAGAAGAAACAGCCGACGCCGCCGCCGGACCAATGGGCTGAGATACTCGGCATACCCGGCGAGGAGGATTCCAAGTCGGACTCCAAGTCAGACACGAAATCGAAACCGTCCGACAGGAGCGACGAGTCGTCCGACAATCCCGTCTCCCCGAAACAGCTGCGGTCCTCGAAGAAGGAGGCGCCCACGCCGGAGAAGAAGTCCCCGCTGAAGTCGCCGCTCGTCTCGCCGCTGAAGAAGCGGAAACAGGACTTCAAGTCGCCGGAGCCGGAAGTGAAGGGCAAGAAGAAAACGGACAAGACTGAGAAAAGGAAACGGAAGTCGGAGAAAGAATAGTGTTTGCTCAAGGTGTTTTGTAAACGTTCGACGTACAGGCGGCCGCGCTCGAGGAACTATTAAATGTTTGTGCCGAAGTGAAAGTGACTTAGTGTGGGACGTGGATAAGGTTTAAATTGTTGATGCGTAGGAGTTTTTACTTTTATTAGAAGAAAATTGGCTGGTGTAGAACAGGATGTTCATGACTTGTTATAGTTGGTTGTTTTTGAAACATGTTAAAATTAAACGGATTTTTTTTAGTGTTGAATTGAATATACTTTTATGTAATGAATAATATTCGAGTGGACGAGAACGGAAGGTTACACGCATTCATCAATTTAAACCTTTGAAAGAGTGCATACAGACAATATCACCAATTCATCAACTATAAACCGACCCAATGAATGATAGAATTAAAGAAATGTTATTCTATTATTTTATGATACACACTATGAATGTAATATAATGACGAACCGCCTAATAGCGTATGTTCTATGTAAGGCAATTGTCAACTTTATGCAATATCTGTGAATATACTGCGCTCTCATTCTATCCAACGTATGTTGTTATATGTGCGAGGGAGACGACACGATTTAACCGAAACTTACGATGCGAAGTCAAATTACCAGAAGTACTGTAAACGCGGGGAGTATATGTAAATAATATATCACAATTCGGCAGTACTATAACGGTAATAGTATTGATAATATTAGATATTACTTTAAAAGTATCTTCCTCCCGTTGGTTGTATGCGACCAATATATTTATAATACATGTATTATAATATATAATAGTGTATAATTATAATATAGTTTTTAAGATGTATATTTAGTATGTTTTATGTAATGTTTAACGTTAAAATTAATAGAACCGGTTCGCACTAAAAACTAAATTGAATTAAAAACTTTTTTTGTATGCGATAATTTTCGACTATACAGGGTGTTTGTAATGGGACTATGATATCGACGTTATTTTAAATGTCTATCAAAACTAACCGTTCGCCCCGTCGTCGCTCGTGGTACATATATAGCCCATGGCACTCAGTGAAGTTGCCGTTTTCTAAAGGTAAAATCATTTTGAAATCGGTCCAGTGAATTTTGAGTGAACACGTTACGAACATACAAAAGTACAACATAAAATTGATTCGACACAGAAATCCCATTCGAATATCACTCTGCATATGATTTATCTCACTTTGAAATTATGCAGCGTTGTAATGCACCAACTCCAAAGTAATAAGCAACACTTAGTTGAGCTAAAGTTGTACTATATGTGTATAGAAACGTTATTATAATTATTTTTTTTAATAAATTGTCATGTTATTGTCATTGTACTTTCAAGAAAAGAGCTTACTGCTTTCTTAAAGGCCAGCAACACACACACACACCATACCCTTGGCAGTGTAGTGTAGTAGTAGATTTTTTTTATTTTTTTTTCTATTGCCTAATTGACAACCTTAGCTCATCTACACTGGGGATAACTACGCCACTGTATATCGTATATTTTATATATTTTAGATTAGTTTTTGTTTTATAATGTCATTTTTTAAGATTTTTTTTGTAATAATTATATTATCATTTCTTATTTATATTTTAAGTGACTTAATTAACCACATTATATTTTAATGAATCTTATATTTTCTAATAAAGATTTATTTTAACTCATTTATTTTGTTACTTTAACGACGCCATTAATGGCGGTTAAGCACAATATGATTGTTTTTTTTTCTTTGTTTGTTTGTATGTTCATTAAATAACTTTAAACTGAAAATGAGCTTAATGTGTTATTTAAAATTAATTCGAATTAGATTTAAGAAAAAAAATTCGAGATAGGTTGTATATCTTTCTCACTCATCTCACTGTGCTAGAAAGAGATGCAAATTATTGCCGTAATTTTAATAATGGTCGTTGTGAAAATAGTTATAATAAAGTATATGAATAGTACTGTTTCTTTCTTACGTATTCAAATCTCACTGCGCTAGAGAGAGATACAATTTAAATTTTAGTATAGTTTATAATAATATATTCTCGGAGTGTGTATGAAACGGACTCGCAATTTCCGTTTCATTCACGCATATTCACATCTTACTGTGCTAGAAAAAGAACGACTGAAGTCGCATTGTTGTAGAAAGTGAGAATCAAATCAAGTGTGTTGTTTCTTTCTAACGTATCCAAATCTCACTGTGCTAGAGCGAGATAGACATATCTATTTCGACGTGTACAATACATAAGCCCTGTAAATTGCAACTATGTTATTGTTAAAAAGCATGTTTGAGGCCCATTGAAGTGCAAATTAATTTAATCACAAAATTAGCCAAAAAAAAACTAATACTATATGTTTATAAAACAAAATGTGCTATATCTATGTTTATATCTTTTTAGATCTAAGTTTCACGTTGTATGGTTTAATTTCATTGTAAATAATTAATAACGGGTATTGTGAAATTGTTTATGCCGCTGGTTTGATACAAAGCTGGTTGTCTCTTTCTGACGCTTGCAAATAACCGACGTTAGAGCAAGATGCAGCATAGCCGTAGCATGCAAACCGTGCGGGAGGGTTGACATGGAAAATAATAATTGATATATGTTCTAGGTTCTCTTATATTCACCCCTGTTTATGCTTCCTATTGTAAATATTCAAGTGTCAAATCAAAAAAAATTGATTTGACGTCATGAGCCCCCATAGACAAACAAGACACAACGAACTCAACGCCCTCTAACGCAAAATCGGTCAAGTATAAAAGAGATATAGGATGAAATTACGGCGTATATTTTGCTCTAAAATGTTTAAAATACACGTTAAAATCGTTGGCATTCAATAGAAATAGTGTTATTGGAATGCAACCGATCGTTATCTTACTCTTTGAATAAATTACGAAGCATGTGCGTAATTTTTGAGATAACTTAGAACGCCTAAATTGAGTATATATGAAAAAAATTAGCTGTAACCCGCGGCGTCACTCGCGTGGTACCCGCGTGAAATGCCCATGTGCTGATCCAGACTATTACACTCGAAACTCAAAATCTATCTCTGTACAAAATCTCATACAGACACGATGAGCTGTTTTCGCGTGAAAGAATAAAAAACATCCATACGTTCCTCCATACTTGCTAACTTTAGCGCTTATATATGGGTAGGGTTTAGCTCACAATATCTCATGCCAAGGTTGATCGCTTATTGCCTTGCCCTTATAAGAAAAATAAATGGTTCTCTTAAAAATATTGATGTTTTATTCATTTATTTCAAACAACAGTTAACATTGCACATTCGCTTATAAAATCGGAAGATAAATGAAAAACCCTTATGGATATGGACGTATTGGTGTTTTTATATGTTGCACGTTTTTTTTCTCACCAATGATTAATAATTAATTAATCATTCTTTTTATCTGTGGCATCAAATAACAAATGACAAAAGGATCATTTATATATTTGTTTATACTATACTTGCCCTTTATTTAATAGCGTCAGCCGTAAAGTATGCTTAAAAACACACACAGACATATAAAATATTAGGACATTCAACTTTATGACATTTTCAACCTTATCACAAACGAAAAAGGTATATTTTGCATATTCATCAGTCGGGTATAACGATTTAACAGTACCCGTCCATAAACAATAGTGTCGTATTTTTAATGATTGCGAAAATAAATGATATGATTGTATATAATTTTATTTTACTCCTTTTATTAATATTAATAAAGTTCCTTCTTTGATAAGTGTATTGACCTTATAACGAAAAGATAGCAGTGATTTGTCAAAAATCAAATTAAATTCAGTTTAGATTGATTTATTTTGAGCTGTTAATTATATGCTGTATGCTATAAGCTTATTAATTTCCATCGTAATTAATAATTATTATTGTTTATTGTTAATTATATTATTTACTTAAATATGGCCTGTATTATAAAGCCTTGCTCAGACTTGATAAAAATTACGTTTAAAGTGCTACATAACTTTGTTAATATATGCATTAAATAGCTTAATTTAAAAGAGATTTTCTATTAATAACATAACATAAATTAATACAACAAATAGAAAATCAGTTCAGAGTTACAGATCATTTAATTAAAATTACAACAAGCTCTAAAATCCCGGATACACCTTTTTACCACGGATTACAACAAGCCCTAGAAGCCCTAAAATCCTGGATACCAATGTCTTCTATAAGAATCAGATTTACCAAACGCTATATTATATATAATGAACACAGGAGGAGCAACCAAAGACGGAGAGCGAGCCGGCCGAGGAGGAGCCGGCGAAGGAGGACGAGGAGGA
>NW_024045136.1:151428-153283 GCF_012273895.1 Zerene cesonia | reverse complement strand
TGACCGATTTTGATGAAATTTAGATACCGGATAAAACAACTTATCCGGTATCTATGAGAACGGCCAACATCCATTTTTCATCCCCCTAAATGATCAGAGTAAGGCAGAAGAGCGTTTGCCGGGTGCAGCTAGTGTTCTATATATTTTGCTAAATAAACGATTTTTATTTTATTTTTTATTTATTTTAAGCACGAAAAGGGGGTCGAGAGTGGGGGTAAATTAGCTTCAACGTAGTAAGAATACATTTTTAGGGTGATATTACACAATTGCCTAAGGGAATTTGTCAGTTGATAACGAATCACAGCCAGTCACAAAAACTATGTATTTGCGAGTGAGGGTAGTTGGATCGAACATTGAGTTCACATCGTCTGAACACCAGGCACAAGCCGTACGGAAGCGCCGCGTTACAAAGTGAGGTGACATTTTATTGGATTCGATAGCTCAACGAGTTGTGATACGTTTAATGAAAAGCGACATCTGTGTCATCAACTAGCTGTCCGCCCCGGCTTAGCCCGTGCCGCATATATAGCCTATGTCACCCAGTGAAGTTGTAGCCTTCTAACGGTGAAGGAATTTTTGCAATCGGTTCAATAGTCGTTTTTGGGTGAAAATCCTATCCTACTAATACTATAAATGCTAAAGTTTGTAAGAATGTGTGCGTGTGTTTGTTGCTCTTTCCCGTAAAAACTACTGAACCGTTTGCAATGAAATTTGGTACATAGACAGCTGGACAACTGGAATAGCATATAGGCAACTTTTCTTCCAGATATTCCTTCGGGATACGGACTTATGCGGGTGAAACCGCGGGGGTGCAGCTGGTGTTATATTAAAATACAAAAGTTTCCTCGTTATAATATTAATCCTGATGACTTATTAACCACTTTTTGATAATTTAACTCCCAAGTTATATGCTAAATGCATTTAAATGTACGAGTATATAATTGTCTGCTGGTGTGTACTGTGTAGCACTTCAACGCACTACAAGCGGACCTCGTCAGGAACCCGGACCTGACGTGGCGGGAGGCGAAGAAGCAGCTGAAGAAGGACCACAGATACAGTCTCGCTGACGACCTCACCAAAGAAGACAAGGTCTGTGTCTCTCTTTTCTTTTTTTTTGTCATCGTCAATCTGAGAATTAACCAATCTAGCACAACCTGGAACTCACATATGATACATACGTAATTATTCTTTATTTTCTTATTTTTGTTATTTGTTGAAGTGAAACTTCTTTAGAATTGTTGTGATTTCAAACCTGATGCAACGGAAAAAAACGACAGGTAAGAATGAAGCGTGCAAAGAATGAGACAGAGATATACATACTATTTTATATTTTACATATATATACATCTCATTCTTTTGTCGATTTACTGAAGTTTCACTTATATCGTGTGTGAATCGCACACACACCTTTTTCTTTAATTATTTTTTTTCTGTTTCATGTGCATTTCCTTTCGTTTCTGTGTGTTGGATATAATTTCACCCTTTCGAAAGCTGGTATTGTTCGTCTGTTCCTCGTTATTTCCTTTCGTATGTGCTCCACTCTAAACGCCGTCCTCTTTTTTTTTATATCATAGCGGGCAACTGAGCTTGTGGTTCGCCAGATGGTAAGCGATCACCACCGCCCATGAACATTCGCAAAGGTAGTGCCTCTACGAATGTGCTGCACACTATAGAGTAAGGGAAAAGGAAAGGATTAAAGACTGGAAAGAAGGAATGGACTGGGATGGGTGAGGAAAAGGAAACGGGCCTCCGGCCATGCCACTATTTCTATTATTATATTCTATATATATCCTCGTCCGCAGGAGCGGCTGTTCAACCAGCACATCGGCGCGCTGGCGCACAAGCGGCGCGACCG
>NW_024045136.1:122918-150428 GCF_012273895.1 Zerene cesonia | reverse complement strand
TTCTATATATATCCTCGTCCGCAGGAGCGGCTGTTCAACCAGCACATCGGCGCGCTGGCGCACAAGCGGCGCGACCGGCTGCGCGCGCTGCTCGACGAGCTCGGCGCGAGCTGCACGGCGCACTGGCGCGACGTGCGCAAGCAGCTCGCGCAGCACGCCGCCGCGCCCGCCTACCGCAGCGCGCAGCAGGTGCGTGCGTGTGTGTGTGGAATGTAAGCTGAGGTGGAGAGCAGGTGTACTACAGTGATAGTGGTGGGCGGGGGGAGTGTAATTCGAGAGTCAGTGGAGGAGGTGTGGGGGGGGTCACATTGAATGAAAGAAAGATGAAAAGATGGTTATTATGGCAATACGCCGCTGCTCACACATACCGACGTAGCCCACGACTTCTACTCTTGGGGACCGTGAGTGTCTACGCTAAATTTCCCCACCAAGAAAGAAGAAAAGGTGCCTTGTAATTTCAATATTGCAGCGTAAACAAATTTTTCTTACCTTATATTCATACATAAGCTAGCAAGCTTGTGTAATAAAACATCAAAAAATTAACAAAAACATTTATTGTGATTAGTATTTTTATCCAGTATATACTCTTTTCTCTCTTTTGCGCTCCCCCAAAAGTGTCCACCCCGTATATATACACATAATATATTTTCTTTTATGTTATTGAAAGGCAAACGAGCAGACGCTTTGCCTGGTTAAAAGTAAATGCGCTGCCCATAGACGTTCATAACATAGTGTTATGGGTGTTGCCTACAAAGAACAAGGCATATGATGTAAGGAGATCTAGAGGAAGAGGTAGAAAATAAATAAAGAGGCAATCCGTGGGATTATTATTATGATTTTTTTTTAAATACTTATAAACACATCTCTTAACTTAAACAATTAGTATAACACGTTATCGCGTGTCGCTCGGCAGATGGAGCGCGAGTTCCGCGACTACCAGCGCGACAAGCAGATCGGCGCGAAGGCGGCGCTGCGGCAGCTGCTGCTCGAGACGCGCTCGCTCACGCACCGCTCGCTCGCAGCCGCGCGCGCCGCGCCCGCCGCGCTCACCGCGCTGCTCGACGCGCTGCGCGACGACGCGCGGTGCGTGCCCGCTGAAATACATGCGTTTTATGACATAAAAAAAAAACTTACCCGTTCTCGAACTTATCGATTTCAAGTCCGAGGTCGTCAACACTCAGCACCGTCTCGTACATGTAAAGGTCCTTCGAGCTGGATATGACATGATTTACGATCAAAGCCGTCCTATAACATTTTTATGCCCATATATAACATGTTTTTCATAAAAAACAGTATTACGCAAAATAAAAGAATGACTAAAAATTATGACTAGGTATATATACTTGTTAAGCCAACGGCTTGTACATTTTTAGTCCTTCGAGACGGACTTACAGTGTCCGATCTATCTTTGAAATGGCGAAAAATTTATCTTAATTGTTGCAAGTGTCATTAACGACATTAAAATTTGAAAAACTCCGAGAACTTTTAGCACCGTACGAGTGCTCGTGTATTTTTTTTTTTTTTGCTTTCCTTCTAAATTTTAATCGTTAAATATGCCAATAGCTATAAAACGCGATATCCGAAGCATAATTTTAACGGTTAAATGTTATTCTAAATATTACGTTATCGGATACCCTTCATTACACAGATAGGCTGATCTAAGTGTTACGTAACGTAACAATCATTAGTCATAACTGTGATCTAAATAAACTTATATAAAAATCAAAGGTGACTGATTGACTGATCTATCAACGCACAGCCCAAACCAATGTACAAATCGGGTTGAAATTTGACATACAGATAGATGTTATCACGCAGGCATCCGCTAAGAAAGAATTCTGATACATTCTACACCCAAGGGCATGAAATAGAGAAAGTTAGTCCCGTGTAAATTTACCGAGACCAGTTAGTATATTATAAAAAAAAAATAAAAATTCCAGGTACACGGCGCTGGACCACATACCCGACGAGAGGGAGCAGATAATAATGGCGTACCTGGAGGAGCTGGAGAAGAAGGGCCCGCCGCCGCCGCCCACCGCCACCGAGCCCTCGCGCCGCGCCAAGCCCTGACCCGGTGGGTGACCGCGGACTGGCTTCTTGGCTAGATGCTATACAGAAAGCAAGAAAGAAAGAAAGAAAAACATTTATTTTGACACACACACACACACACACACACACACACGCACACAACAGATCAAAATATAAGACATAAATCAGAAAAAAAAACAAATATTAACGGCCAGTCTAAACATAAGGTTCATATGTTTAGAACTTTTGAATCGCTCTGTCTATGAAAAAAAAAATCCTATCAAAATCCCTTGTGTCATTTTAAAGACCTAAGCATACAGACATACAAACAGAGTAAAGCGGCTTTGTTTTATACTATTTAGTGATATTATGTATAATATTACTTATTCCTTATCAAATTACTTTCTTTCTTAACAATAACCAATACATATAATTATATATTTTCTCATAAATTTTTTAATTTCATAAATAATGGACTTGCCGTTTCGCAGTTTAGTTACAAAAACTAGGAAAATATAGATGCGAAAATACCTCTTTCTGTCTCTTCTTCACGCTCAAACCACTAAACCGATTTGCATGAAATTTGTTGTGGAGATGTGGAGCATGATGAGACCGGAGATAACATAGGATGGGATCCCTGAAATCTCACGCGAACAGGAACTATCATAAAATATAAGAGAATTTTATATAACTAATCTATATTCTATATATAAAATTCTCGTGTCACAATGTTAGTTATCATACCCCTCCAAAACGGCTGGACCGGTACACATGAAATTTTGTGACTATCGGGCAGGTCTGAGAATCGGCCAACGTCTATTTTTCATACCCCTAAATGATAAGAGTAAAGCACGACAGCGTTATCGGATCAGCTTATAAAAACTACTCAGATAATGATAATGAATATAGAACAGTTTTTTTTATTTTTAAATGTAATGTTGTTTTATTTTTTTCAGTCGCCATGTAAAGGTGCTGTGGTGGAGTAATGTTGCTGTGAATAGATGTCGCTAGCTATAATTTTATTAAATAAATGACGTGAATTTATTATGGCGTTTCATTTTTTAACTACCTAATCAACTTTAGTATTTAAAGCAATGAAAAATTACGTAAAATCTGGTCCGTTTCCTTTTCCTCGCCCTTCCCAATCGTCAATACTTTCCTTATCCTGTATCTCTTATAATGGGACAAACCGCATGCGCAGGATGGAGCAGTGGTTTGTCGAAAATTATTATACAAATTAATTCAGTAACCTATCGCCTGAATAGATTAATTTAACTCAATCATATTATTCATGTAAACTTTTACAAGTTTTTGTTGTGTTGGTTTTGTCACCTTGCAGTTGAGAATTAAAGGCATTTTGTGTATATACAAACTCTTATGTCGCAAGTATAAGAATGTCACTAGTCCTGAAACGATCATGCAATGCAACAATAGATCGCAAATTGTAGATAGCATGCACCGCTTTTGATAGGATACTTCATGGAAAATATATTGCTTTGTGAGTTGTGACATATATTTAATAGCGCAGGCGTTCGGTAAACCAAGCTTATTAGGTATACAAAATCATTTTGTTAAATAAGGAACAATTTCCAATTTATGGAATAGTTATTTTACACACTACTAAACAGGTCATTGCAATTCGATGGAGGTGTGTTTACAATTATTTTTAAAGAAAATCATTTTTTAACGAGAATAATAGAGTATCTGGCAAAAGGTCGACTTTTTCTTCGAGTAAATTGTCTCACATGTTAGAAGATTAATAAATGTCTTTTTTTATCGATTTTGACGCACTTAAAAAATAAACCGTCAATTCTTTCAACTGTGTACGAGTATACTTATCAGGCAACGGTAAGGTGACTTATGTTTATATATTTTTATAACTACATATATTATTTACTAAATATCTATGGAAATCTCGCTCAAGATGTTTTGTTTTGGTTTCCAAAATAACATACTTGAATCGATCATATTATCAGGATCTCACCCATCAATATATCTCGTCAGTTTCGAAATCTAGCAGGACAGATAACCGACTATCAAAGTGTAAGAAATAAAATAACAATATTACAAAAATAAACTTTATTAAATCGAACAACGAGCTAAGAAGTAGCATATTCTATGGTCATCTGATAGAACTCGAAAAGGTTTTAATGGTCCATTATATGTATATGATAAATATATGATAACATGGGGACACAATGTCCCGTAGTGTAGACACGTTTAACATCGCAACAATCAAATATTTTTCATTACATCATATTATTTTCATTATATCATGTCTATTAATTAATATCCGAAAAATATAGCAGCATGAGATATGTTGACCATGTTCCAAGGAAAACTTACGAGATCAATCAGAGACACTAAAAACTTTATTAAATAAACACTTAATTAAAAGCTAAAAGTCTAGATCTTCTGCAGACATCCTAATACGCCTGGTGGGCAGTTCCCACACTCGCACTCTGCCCTCGGTGTCGCCAGCTGCGATTCGGCACAATCTATAAATAGTTAGAAATACAAAAATATTATATATAAATCTTAAGGGATGCTAAAATCTTGAGCATGGAAGCGCGAAGAAACTTACACCTTGCTATACTGCTATTTGGGATAATTAACTTTAAAACTCCTCAGTACTTATACACAAAACTGGAATGGCTGGGACAACATAATTTGAATGTAAAAACAAGATCTGCGCTTCAAGTTATGTCAGTGCCCAGGCATAATACTACAGCGTTTAGGGGAGGCTTCCGATACAATGCCACCAAGTGCTGGAATAATATACCACCACCATTAAGAAAAATCGAAACTGTTTCTAATTTCAGATTAAAATATAAAAAAACGTTTTTGAAACATAATATTAAGCCTTGGTGAGCAAAATATCGTGATTTAATTGTAATAAAAAAAAAATTGTATAGTGCGTTTGTGTTGTATAATTCTATAATATATAATTTATCCATAATTTTATATGTACCCGTATATATATATGAATATTCATGTAAAAGTATATGTAGTAATAATGTAACTATTTAATTAGAAGAGTAGAATGAAAGGTACTGTCTGCTCCATGTGTCACAAGGGGCTGCTGAAAACCAGTGTTGTGTAAAAGCTCAGCTCTTGCATGACATTAACTGAGTCAGTCCCTTTTGTCTGTAATAAACAAGCCTCACAGTAAACTATTTTTACTTTCGTTTTTTTTTTTTTTTTTTGTTTGTTCTTTTTTGTTAGTTTTTTTTCTAGATATTAGTTATAAATTATTTATGGAGATATGTATATATTTTTTCGGTACTTAAGGTTTTTGTGTATGTGCGGTGGTGTGTGTTTATAGACAATAAATAAAAAAAAAATAAAAAAAATTTTAGCATTTAGCGACTATCTTGTGTAAATACATGTCGATTACATTATTAATGATAACTAACTTGATTCTTGATTTAACTGCAAATTATAAGAACATAGAGTATCTCTACTCGTACACAAATTATTAGTAAAGCAAAACAAAGACGAACAGCCTACCGCGATCATCTCTCGTATTCATTTCCTGTTACAAAGTCAGTCTGTTAAATTTTATCTATAATTCCTTTACTTAAAGAAACATCAACGAACCCGGCCTGATTGACAGCGACGCAAGTCACGCACGCGTCACCATTGAAGCCTTCAACTTGTACATCTTTGCCGGCAGACACGTTGTACAGTTTAAGAAGATCTCTCTCGCCTTGAGCTAGACCGAGCAATACGCAAGGCACTGTGGGTAGCCAGCACATACAGGATATGGGGTAGTCTAGGCAAAGGACCTGAAAAATTATTGCCATCATCATCAGCCCATATCGTTTCCACTGCAGGGACACAGGCACCCTATGAAGTATCAGCTCCACCAAGCTGGCTAAAGGTGGCTGTCACATGTCATTGAGTTTTTTTTCTTGGACATACCGTTTTCATGATGTTTTCCGCCATCGTTTTGAGCAGTGATGTGGATCCAAAACATGCTTTATTAAGATCTTATCATGCTAATTATTTACGACTTTTCCAAAGTAAGAAATAAATCATACCAACCTTCAAAGCGCTGCTGTGCTTAACGTCATAGACACGCAACTCCGAATCCATAGACACGGACACGAATATGTTCGGTTTTTGAACACTAAACGCTATATCAAGCACACACGTGTTGTGACCGTCTAACACGTCAATAACTGGATCGGCTAATTCATTCTGGGCTTTAATCTTGCATAGATATAGTGCTCCGCTTCTAGAACCGACTATGAAAATATCCTCTGGTATTTTGTCAGAACTCGGTCGCAACGGCGATGGCTTTATGAAGTCGAAACATGTTATGTCGGGGGTAACTTTACGAGACGCATTGACGTTGTAGCAGATTATGTTCTCAAACACTTTGAGGTTAGCGTTCACTTGCCACGCGTTGAGGGTGCCGTCACTGCCCGATGAGAACAGCACCTTATGAAAACCTTGCATTAATGGATGATTTTAACTAACATAATAGATAACAGTTGACGTGTCTATAATGCCTATTATCTCTTCCTATTCAGCTTTTAATATTTATTTATATGTATGGAACTGGCCAATAAATTTTAAAGCGGCAAAATAATAAACAAATTGCTTCCATGGCTGGATTCGAACTCATGGTTTTAGATTTACCGCCGCCACGCTTTATAGCCTTAGCTATAGCCTTCCTCAATAAATGGACAGTTATCTATGACTGAAAGAATTTTTCGAATCGGACCAGTAGTTCCTGAGGTTAGTGCGTTTAAATAAACTCTTCATTTTTATAATATCAGTATAGATAAGCCATTGTCCAATCAACAACAATGTTAGATTCTATGGCATTTTCTTAATATAACTTAAGGTGCTTAAGATATATAGATAGATGTCAATATTTCATTAATCCTACAACATTAATATTTGTCATTGAAAAAAATCAAGCTTTACCTGGTCAGCAGCGCCACGCCGTTTGCCCTTACTGTGGATCTGCATCACCAAGTATATATTTGCCAGGGGCGCATCTGCCCACTGCAGCGCGGACACTCGCCGCGAACCATGACACCCGGAAGGCGAAGCCAATTGCGTTCCTTCTTCCAAACTTCCATTCATTAGATTACATAGCACTACTTCGCCAGACGTGGTCCCATACGCCAATAGAGCAGCTACGGACGGATGGTATTTCAAAACTGTGACGCAGTTCTTCTCAGAAATGTCCAAAGAGTGGACAAACTTGTCACCGCCCGCGCGTTTCAAAGTGAACACTTTGATCAGCCCAGAATTCTGACACCAGGCTTCGTGTTGCAACTGTCCAATGGAGACAGCTAACGAATTCCCCGCGCTGCTCCACGTCAAGCCGAGTATGGAAGATTGGTGGTCACCAGAACCTATGCCATCCTGGATTTTAAGCTCCTGGAATAATTTCGCGTTTAGAACCTCCTCCTCATCGGAATCTGAGGAATTGTAAGGATAGTCTCTGTCGTTTTGATCCAATTGGTCCATCACTACTGGAACGACCTTACGCAGAAACTCGTTCAGACCGGGCGGCGGGTATTCTTTAAGAATGTCGTCCGTAAAATCGTCTGGTGAAGCGGAACATCCGATATCGTTAGAAGAATTCGTCTGGCAACCCACGCCAGCCTCGCCGAAGTTCGTTTGAGTGCTGTTGCTCATTTCAGGACGTTTTTTCGCAGCTACACTATCGAATCCTACAACTTCGCTGTCGTAGCCGCTGAGACCGGACATTTCTGCAAATGTTTTTGCACTGCCGACGCTGTTTTGTTTGTGTAGTTAGTGCGTTGCTATGGTGACGCAAGTGTTGCAAACGCGAATTTCAATTCCCCCTAATTTTATATTTACATATTTTCATCTATTTGGATAATAAAACTTTATCAAGTCTATTGCTAAAATAAATCAAGTAAACTATGAACAAACTATAAACTTCAAATTGTATCCGGGTCTTCGATATCTCGAGCATATTTTTCATATTTTTATATATTAATAATCTCCATTTTATTACTATATGAAAGAATGTTGTATTAGTTACACTAATTGTAAGTCATGAACGGCTGAGCCGATTTGGATGAATGTAGTATAGAGACAGCTTGAAACTCGAGAAGTACATAGCATATTTTTTATCCCGGGAGTCCCACGGGAACGGGATCAATGGAGGAACTACGGGAGGAAAAGACAAATAGACCCGGAGAAAACTGAAATAAGAAATCCACTGGGATATCGATCTTTTCCTTTGAGTAAGCGGCACGTTTTTAAATTTAAATAAAACAATTGTAAAAACCAACATTTCATATATTTCTTAAACATAATTAAAATTGTAAACAAATCAATAGTAACATTAATAACGGTTTACAAACTTTGTGATATATTAATAAAATTAAATAGGTGTCTTATATTTTAATATGGCGTAATATAACATATTACCTTATGTATAGTGTTAGGCATTGCAAGTTGTAAAGAAATAAGTTAAATACTATAAACGAAATATATTTCTATTTAAAGTATTCGAATCATTTTATAGCAAATAATGGTTCGTTTAATTTTTAGCACAAAATATAACTTAAAAAATAAAAGCACTTTTTCTGTAAGTTTTTGCATGTAAAGGCGGCATAATTAAAAAAAGGTAAAAAATACTGTGACGTAACGTTTTTTTTTCAATGGCATGCCACAAACTGCATTGTGCATATTTTTATAATTTTACTTTTTAATTTATTTTTTTACATTTATTAATAAATATACAGTAATTGCCAACAGTATAATTCCAATATAGTATACATAATATCTTTATAAATAATCTAAGGCATAATTTAGAATCGTTTCATTTATCTATGTATGTATATACTTTTTTTATATCTCAATTTTTTTTTCACGGCAAAGGCCGCATCTTCCAAGTGCGTGGAAAATAGTAATTCAAATTTCGAACAGGATGCCATGATACAAAAGCTCATGCCTTGTTTATTGTATTTTTTTTTTTTAATAAATTCGTAGCATGAATTCTTACGCAATGCAGTTCTCAATGTTATCGATAAGGTAATAAGGTCGATATTTGCATTTTTCCTTTATTATCTAGACGGTATACAAAATTTTGGTTGATAGCAAAAAATGAAGCAGACCATTTTTTATATATTTTAGGACAAATCCTTGGTAACAAAAAAAATATCCGGGTTTGGTTAAAGGGAGTGCGGGCATTTGTTATACAGAGTGTGCTAAAATTTTCAGTTTCATAGCATTATAATACTCTATAAATGAGAAATTTTGAAAGGATAGAAATACTATTAGTTATTACAATATTAAAACGTGCTGGACTAAATTATAAATGCAAACTTAAGTATATAAAACAAAATATATTATATTCAGTATTATATTAATACGTACAGAATAAGTGAACAAACACACATTTCTACATTTGCAAACTGCTCTTATTTAAAAATTGAACTTCTTACTTAAACCTTTTTTTTATTAATAGAATATATTGATGAATTAACAGAGTTGTTTTAATTTTGTTACCAACATATAAATATATCAAACAATTACAATATTTAAGCACTTTATAGCCTTATAAATATATTCTCTGTTACTTTTCCTTATACCGAATAAATATTAAATCACACGTGTGCTCAGTTGTTCGAATCATTAATAAAATATGAATTTTTTTTAATATTATTTTATACCGAGGCAATGTAAGATAAGATTTATTGTCATTTTAATAATTTTCTGTAATCATCCAAATAATCATATGTAATAGCGGGCAACTGAGCTGGTGGTTCGCCTGATTGTAAGCGATCACCACCGCAATACTACCATCTCATCTTATACATAGCCTCAGTATAAATTTTCTTATATGTTTAAGTTACATCGACATAATGACGTAGGTGTTTATATAAATACGATATAACTTATTTTGTTGGTTGGTTGAAATTAATCCATCCAGTCATCTCCGCCGAAATCTTCGGAGAATGACGATATTTGTGGAGCCTGGGAAAAAATTTAATAAGTATATTTTATGAACTCGCTTATCTATGGAACGTCTGAACCGATTTTATTGAGACTTTCACTCATAGACACAACATCTCTAGATAGTTAGATTTAAAATAAAGATAAATTCAACTTGATAATAATAAATAATAATATGGGTCAAATGAATAAAATGAAAAAAAATAAAATAAAAAAACTAAAAGACCTTCAAATCGTCAAAACAAATGACAATCAAATTTATTATTTTTTTGACCGCATGGAAGTCACCAGCATCTGTGTTCAATCGAATAATAACCTCTTTTTTGAAGTCGGTTGATAAAGAAGTATCTTATTCTCTATAAGAGTTATTATAATTATAAACCAATTATATAAAATAAACTCACCTCCTCAGTAGGGCTGTCACTACTGAACCCCCCGCCAAGGGCGTAACCCGCAAGACCCCCCGCGGCGAGGGCCCCGACCCCCAACCCCACAGCTGCTCCCGTGCCCAACCCCCTGCGCTGCTGCGGCGCGTATGACGGATCATAACCCTGTTTATACATAAAATACAATTAAAATAATGAATTTATGTTAAAAAAACTTACTATACGCATATTTAAAAAAAACCAAAAAAAAAAAACAGTATTATATAAACTTTCTATATAGATAAATAAGTCAATGATTTTAAGCCAGCTGCGAAACGATCCGACTATTTTTATCAATTTTTTTTCTTATTCGGTAGATATAAAGTGAACTACTTTTACACGCCTGAATCATTAGGCACTCCAGGGTATCCAGGTACCGTGACGTCTATAAGCAGTACTCTATGTGGGAGTCGAGCACACTTTGGCACGAATTGGGACAGCTCGTACACGGAAAGTACCACACAGAAGACCGACGTGAAATAGTAGCAGGTTATTGTTGCCTATTCCTCACACTTCCCAGTCCATTCCTTCTTTCCAGTCGGCTCCTCTCCTTTCTTTAAACCTTACCCCTTAAAAGCGGGCAGCGCATTCGCAGAGGCACTACCTCTGCGAATGTTCATGGGCGTTGGTGATCGGTTACCATCAGGCGAACCACCAGCTCAGTTGCCCGCTGTGAGATAAGAAAAAACTAATTCCAGTGTGGGGACAAGACAGAGCCATATAGTACATCTAGCGCCATCACTCACCCATCCTGGAATTAGTACTGCTTTAAACCGTCCCGGTAACTCCCCTGGGTAAAACGCGTCGGTTCAGCCGATGAATATTGAAATATTCGGATCGATTATGGGCTGGTTTTACTGTCACGCTGACCGTCATCTTAATCTTAATATATAAAAATCCAGTGTGATCCATGATGTATGATCCCAATGAACTCTTCACCAACTTAACCGATTTTGATAAAATTTGGAATTTTATGTGTAATTTGGTCCAACTTAAGATGTAGGATAGTTTTCATTTCTTAATATTTTTAATTATTACTCAGCGACAGCAACGCGTGGCCTGGTATGCTAGTATGATACAATTGTCTGCGCATTATTCATCAGCACAGCTCGAAATGGTGACGGAAAACATCGCGAAGAAACTGGCATGTCAAAGAAACATAATGCCCCAGCAGTGGGCACATATATGGGCTGATGATGATGATGATGATGATGATGATGATTTATATTTTTAGGGGATCTATTATGGTCGTGATATAGCCGCCGCATTCCTATATTAATAATTATTTGACTACAATTATAATATGTATGGAAAGAGAATACTTACAGCTCCAGCTGGCATCCCACTGACCTGGTATCCTGAAGTAAAAAAACCATATATTAAAAATTACCCACACTTATATTTCAACTAAGAACTAGCAGTTGGAGGGCAGAGCCAGTTACTATCCCATATGGATAGCAGAATATGGTGGTTAAATAACCTCATGGATGGGTAGCAGATGGCACGAATTTAACATTTGAATACAGACATAAAAATATCGAAATTAGCCAGCTATTTAACAAGAAACTGTATGTTATTCAAAATTATTTATAGTTTCAGAATATATTCCTGATATAATATAATGACAGTTATTTTTAAGAAAACCTAAACCGCCTCTCAAATAAAAAAAAGGATCATTAAGATCGGTTCACCCAGTAAAACGTTGTGAGCTAACAAACGCAAACCAAAAAATACAGTTGAAATGAGAACCTCCCTTTCTTGAAGTCGGTTAAAATTTAAAATTTTCCCGTGGCTACTAGCGCCCATTTAAACGACATTCCAAAGTTAAGTTATTCATACAAAATCATTTTCAGGTCCCTGATCTCTCCCTTTTATCCATAAAGGACAGGGACTTTTTTATTTGTTTAATTATTCACACCAAATCACTCACGTCACATAATTACAGGATCCTTTATAAAAAAAGGACAACAAAAATAAAAACTATTTCATAAAAAGAAAAAAACCTTTGCTTAGCTTTTTAGCTTTATAAATAATATTGAATTAGCCTATTAGAGTAAGAGCTGTTTCTTGAGATGTATAAAATATTTATTTATTTATTACATTAAGGATCACCAATATGATATACACGGGTAACATAGCTGAAAAGTTTTATAATGTTACAAAAAGACAATGCTGTCATAATTATAGGCACTACTACTAATAAAAATAACATTTCACAGCCTGCAGCTAACAGCTATTTAAGTACAAACAAAATTTTGTCTTAACTATATTTTACACAAAAAGAATAATAATAATTTAAAAATATGGCAACATATTCGGTTGGCGCTAATCGCAGGAACTACCGCGCCGATTTAGATGAAATTCGGTATCAGAGATCGTTTGAGACTCAAGAAATGACATAAAAATAATGGAGGAGGAATTTTTATAACGGAAATCCCAAGGGAACTGGAACCGTGTTAAAAACGCCCCGGGACATGTTTCTATGACAACACGGGCAAGGCCGGGAGCAGAAAGCTAGTAACTAAATATCATTATAGCGAAGCAGAATCCAACACAGTATGAAGGTAAGGACGATTCTATATATTATATAACTGTCTTTAATATATGTGCATTACTCTCTTTTTAATATAATAAAATAAAACAACTTTCTTCGCATTATATTTTTTATTTAACCATAAAAATATATAAGTTCACAATCAAAGCACAACAACACATAACGTGTGACCTAAGCAGGGGATAACAAAGCCTAATCTAGACAATAATTATATAAAATCATACAGGCCCTATTTCAAAATTTCACAAGACTTCGAAAAGTAATGCCGTTTCGCTCACTCATTTCGCATAACTGTATACTACGATTGTCCGTCTCTTTCTATTTTTATAGACCTATCATATATTCATTTGTGATGACGTTCAATTTAAAATTGAAAAATAGGAGCGCGACTGCACAAGGAAACGGCCAATAAGAACGAATAATGATTTACGCGCGCAAAAATGGTTATTCGAATAGAAAAAAATAAGCGCCATTTAATTTTAAAACATACTATTTATTTATATTATATTAGTTAGATGTAAAACAAATAAAATTAATATCAAATCTTCCGAAATAAATAGAGTAGGGCAAACATGAAATATTTAACAAAATATATATAATCGACACTACAGTGAGAGTATGATAAAAATATATTTTTGTAGCAAAAAATACAATATTTATTATTCACAATTTTAAAAATAGAAGAAAAACCATAAATATATAGAAGTCGACGTATTTATTTATAACAAATGCAAGCGCTTGTACATCAATCATTATTTATATTAGTGCTGCCAGTGAAAAAAATAGAACAATTAAATGACAACAGAACCTTAAAACACTATTTTTGGTCAAATTTAACATTCTTAAAATAATTTTCACAGATCGTCAACCAACTAGCAACACGTGCAAAAAGCCTTCTAGGGCGATAATTAAAAAAAGAAATCCAAATATCATAAAAAAATAAAATGTATCCAAAAGTGCTCATAAATACGAGAAGTACGCTTAAAATTAACTCTTTGATAACCACCAACATTACAAGGCACCTGAAATAAAAAGAAAAACAATGATTTATTTATTTTAAAGACACCTATATTATCACCAGTTAAACAAGTTTATAAAACATTTATTTGAATGCGCTAACCCCAGGAGATGATGAACCAATACAAAAATTCTTTCACCGCGAGATATGTGTCTAATCCTATACTGCTAGGCTATATATATGTGTCACCGTAAGATTATAAAAGGTAACTTTCAAATATCTAATTATCACGGTTCGTGAGATACAGTTTAGTGACAGACGAACGGACAGAGCCAGACAAACAACGAAAACTCAGCGTCCCGTTTTATCCCTTCAGCGCGGAAACCTAAAAATGGAAAAAGGACTTGTAGGAAACACGGTAGCATGCTACTATTTCACGCCGCTCTACTGTGGGGGTGTGATACTTCCCCGGTGCGAGCTGGCCCCATCCGTGCCGACGTGTGCTCGACTCTCACATTAGAAAATCTTGTACTGATCTCAAATAATTAGGGTGTATCTCCTTTATTGAAGTGCTCTGGTTATTTCGAAGCCAACAGGGCTTGGAAATAACCAACTAAATTGAAAATAACAAGCTAAACCGACCAATAAGGAACAGCTGGCAATTTTATGGCTAACCAAAATCAGACAGTTGGGGGAACTGTGTCGTTTCGTTCTCAATGTAACGGTTGGCCATGGACAGTATATAAAGTAACAAATGTTACATTTTTTTATGTCATCGTCGGCAATGAAGCTGGTGGGTCGCCTGATGGTAAGCGCTTCCACCGTCCATGGATATTTGTAAGGTCGATTGCAGTCCTTACGCAAATAGATTGCCGTCTTTAAATTGGACAGAGATTAAGAAAGGATTGACGAGAGGTAAAAGAAAGGACTGGGAGGGGTAAGGAAGAGGATATAGGCCTTCGCCACATTGTAAAAGGTTTGTTATAGATTACAATTTTGCGTAAGTTCATAATATCGCGAGTTATTTTTAAAACTAACGGTGTTTATAATCTTACGGTGACCTGTATACTACGAGCGAAGCCGAGGTGGGCTGCTAGTATACAATACTTCTAAATATTCGTCATCATCAGCCCATATATGTTCCCTACTGCTAGGACACAGGCCTCCTATGAGGGTTAAGGCCATAATCCACCACGCTGGCCAAGTGCGGGTTCTAAATATTAACACAACCTAAAAACTAAGGAAACTAAAAATAAAATAGAGATATACTGATTAAAGAAAAATGTTTCGGAACGTCAGAACGTCTGATTTTTTTATTTGTGATCATTCTCCATGTCAGCCTGGAGGGCTACTGCATCTTAGCACGGACGCTTGGGTGAACTGAGGGTTCAACCTGGTAGCGACACGCTCAAGGGCTTCTCTTTCCCAGGGACCGCGAACCTCGGCTTGGGCTGTCGCATGAATGGAGGCCGAGAGCCGTACTCGGTCGGACAAGAATCCTGACTAGCGCATGATATTATAATCGCTATGTCCGGGTGCCTTTTAACCTCACCTCCAAAGCTCATAACCGATTTTGATGCAATTTGAAACTTAGACAGACCGGACCTCGGAAAAGGTCTAATTCCGGTCCAGGCAACGATATTAATGCGACGATGCGATAATTTACCATGCATATATATGCTGCTGCCGTTTTGTAGTGCTTAGTAGTAGTAATAAGTATGTAGTAGTGTAGTAGTAATAAGTATGTAGTAGTGTAGTAGTAATAAGTATGTAAAGAATATCACTTTATTAGGTTCGTTCATTCCTTTATTATTTTATTATCTACGGATCTCTAATAGATGTCATGTGTTACTGTCTTATGAATAAGTCAATTTTAATAGTATTTTCTTGTGTTTGATTTTACGCGCGTATTATACATTTAATTTAGAAATTAGAGACTCTTAAACGGATTTTAAACGCGATTTATTCATGTTAATTGCATACATGTGTGCGTGCGTGCGTATATAAACATTAAAGCCTCGTGTTCACGGCAACGATGTGTTGCGCAACAGCTGATCAACAATGTTCTTTGCTATAATTTTAATTCTAAAGTACCAAATACATCTTGTAACTGACTAAGTACCTGTATCGACCGCAACTCTATAGACGTCGCTAGTAGAAGCCTGCAATGGAAGAAAAAAAGTAAATAAAAATAACGTTCCAAACAAAAAAATAAATAAAAACAACAACAAAAAAAAAACATGCAGATCACGCCACGGGAAGCGAAAATAAATTAAAAAGAACGCCATCTATCGACAAAGTAGGAAAATAGAATTGTTAATAAAATTAGTACAGATTTACAGTGATATCCGAAACGAATAAATAAGATGATGATTTACATAAATAAATATAAATAAAAGTGAAGACCACATAAAATAAAAAATAATAAGCCATCACCGAAACCGAAAATTAAATATACTGAAAATTTTAAATTCATTGGTAACTTACCCTTAACATAAATCACTCACGATTTTCATATAAAAAAACATTCAATATGTTTAAAAATTTCCTTGGGTTTTCATTAAAACGTGATAGCGTTTATAGACGGTATTTTTTTTATAAGAATTTTTTATTTCAATTTAAGAATCATCAAGAAAGGTCTTTGCATTTTGTTTGCGGCATTGCACCCACAGCGCGTACGAACAAACGCAATAGTAACGTTTGTGGAAACCAGGGTGGGGGGAGGAGTCATTTAATACGTATTGCACGCAAAATCTCCACGGCGGTAATAACGTCAAAACTCTTAAGAAATTGTAGTAGTCACTACTTACTTAGTAACTTAGTCAAGTGAAAAATTATACTACTACTATACTACTAAACTATTTCTATTGTAGTTCTATATCTAACTATATTTGTTCAACTTTTCACTCGCAGCTAAATGATTTAAAAATTATTACTACTAATTTAAACTTATATGTTATGTCCAAAAAAATGTCCGTACAAAAGATAGGTAGCGCTGTGTGATAGAGTGAGGGGGGGGGGGAGAAGCCCGCCTGTTGCTGCTGTATGATGTAAGAGAGAAACGGTCACCGTAACGCGTTACGTAAAAAAGCCAGTTTACTCAATCATAAGAAGTTCAATTTCAATTAAAAAACTCTACGAATATATGTTTACGCTGCTCAATCAAAATTAATAGCAAACAGAGTTCTTGTTGTGAAACAATGGGGTTATTGTAACACAGGAAAATATTTTTTCGTGTTCCGATAAAAAGCATTATTACATTCTTTCTATCTCATGATAGTTATAGTTATTAAACCTCGCAATTTATCGTAAAAAAAAAAAAATTGTCCCACAACACTGTATCAACAATGGCGCTCAAAACTTCGTATGAACGTTGAGAACGTATGAACACGCGTCATCAACACTGCAACACGCAATGTTGCCAGCAGTAGCGTAGCATGATGGTGCAACTTTGTCAAACAAATGTTTATCACAAATAGCACCTTGAGAGCCCCTGTTATTGTTTATAATAAAATGCAGTTTAAAAAACTGAAACACGCTTTAATGACAGAATCAGCATAAATTGTCTCACTTTTTTTTATATATAATAGACAGACGTTTGAACGCTATCCTACCTGATGTTAAGCAGGGATGCGATCTATGAATGGGCACGCCTGCCTAGGAGAAGCCTACTATGGACTTGAAGAGTTGTAAATTGTAGTGATCCGGGAACACCGACGGTGGAAGAGTTCCATTTCCTTCGCGGTTCGGATAGGGAATGAATCGCATAACGCTGTGTGAAAGATATGAAGTATACGCAAGGAAATTATGGAATCCCGGCGTGTTAAGCGTATGTACACAAAATATTTTCTACTTAAAATACTAAATATCTTGTAATAATTATGTATATTAAAACACAACAAATCTCAATAGCACACATGATTACGCTGAAATGTATGTCAGTTTGTTTAAAAACGCTAATCTCGAGAACATTTTTTTTTAAACTACTTTCCATTTTTTTCGTGTTCGATAGTCCATTTATATAGTACGACCCATCTCTACTCCTATTTGATGTTAGCCTTCCAGCTAGCATATGGATTAATATGTTTAACACAGTAAAATTGTAAACACCGTTGGATAAGAAGTTTTTAAAGAATAGAAAAATGGATCACTAGGCGGGATTCGAACCCGAGTCTTTTTTGCCATACCGTAGCAACGCCTAGCCTCTCGGCCACCCGTGATCCCGCCACAGTAATCGAATCTCTTCTACTCTTTCGGTTTCATGTGCCTAAGGGGCACCCCACGCCATCTATTGAGATGATTAAGAACCATCACAACCAATCATATCCTACATATATTATAAATCCTACTAATATTATAAATGCGAAAGTTTGTAAGGATGTGTGTGTGTTTGTTACGCTTTCTCGAAAAAACTACTGAACCGATTGCAATGAAATTTGGTACGTAGACAGCTGGACAAGTGGAATAACATATAGGCAACTTTTTATCCCTATACTCCTACGGGATACGGACTTACGCGGGTGAAACCGCGGGGTGCAGTTTGTATGAAATATTATTTTAATGATTACAATATTGTATCGATGGAACACGACCTTTCTTGAGTTTATATATTACTCTTATAGCATTCAAATGCTTCATAAATGATAATTATAAAAAAAAAATATATATATATATATATATATATATATATATATATATATATATATATATATATATATATATATATATATATATATATATATATATATATATATATATATATATATATATATATATATATATATATATATATATGTATTAGGACGTGATCCCGTCACGGATGGCATACTGTAGTATGGCAAAAAGACGCGCATTCGAATCCCGTCTCGGGATCAGAATTGAACTTTACAGCGGTATATAATATTTATATCTTCCTTACATAGTATAAAGCAAAGTCGCTTTTCGCGTCTGTCTGTATGTTTTCTTAGATCTTGGAAACTACACAACAGATCTTGATGCAGTTTTTTTTTATTAGATAGAGTGATTCAAGAGGAAGGTTTTAAAGTATAATAACATGCTTAATATATTAGAAAACCACTATTAATTTCAAGATTTCTACTGTGAAGTCGAAAAAAGAACATTTTTTGGCGCTTACATTGGAAACGCTGGCTGAACTATACGTGGTAGATCAAAATAATGTTCTATAATATTGTACACTTAAAAAGGTCTATAAAAAAGTTTCCTTATCTAATTAAGTACCTTTAATAAATTTTATAATTCAAATAAAATAATATAGCCCTTTACAGTATGTAATTTAATTGAATATTTTAAAAGATATTACAGATTTAAAATGTAGAGACAACGCGGTTGCGGCGATACCGAACGGCCGGCGGCGGCGGGGTGGGGCGGGACGCGGTATGGGCACGGGAAATATTGAAAAATGTACATTTAATTTTGCATATTTTAAAAAACAACAAAACATAACAAATGTCAATGTCATTCACAGCCATAGATTATATGGCTAAGACGGTACGAAGTTCGCCGGGTCAGCTTGTAATATATATAAATCACGTGTCACGTTGTTTGTCCGTGATGAACTCCCAAACTACTCAATCGATTTTAATCAAATTTGCACACCATGTGCAGTTCGATCCAACTTAAAAGATAGCATAGTTTATATTATTTCAATTAGGATAAATGACTCCCCGGGCGGAGCCGGGGCGGTCAGCTAGTTTATATGCAGGTATATATTATATCGATTTATTACTTTTCTAGTAGTCAAAAATCTATATCGAAAAAATCACTTAATATAATAATATAAGCAAACCTTTTCTATAGAGTTAGTAATATTAGAAAAACAGTTAGTAAAAACTACCCCCATGCTATTTAATTTTTTTTTTCTTAAACTACATACAAAATATATTATTTTATAAATAAACTCACTAATTATTAATCGTCGCCAACTAAACTTACATACTTTTTATATTATCTACATTTTCAACCGACTTCAAAAAAAGAGGTTATTTGTATTTTTTTTTTTTGACTTTATTATCTACACCTTTCGACATGGTGAACCGATTTTGATGATCCTTTCTTTATTTGAAAGCTGGTGCCTCCCGTGTTGTCCCATATAAATTTAGTCTAGTTCTAATACATGGAAGGCGTTTTTGTCAAACTACATAATTATTTATAAGCCGATAGAATCCATTTCAAATTTTTGGCATATCCATAGACAAAGAAGTCCTTCAGAATATCTCAAAAGAATTTTTAACCGACTGCGACAGAAGGAGGTTAATGTTGTTCAAGCGTATATATCTATGTATACTTTTGAATAACATAAACGGTTATTTTTGATAAAAGTATTGAACTTATTTGCTCGACTGCGCCAAAAGCGATTTTGTTTTTAAGCCGCGATAAGCGGCTGGACCAACTGACTGTACATTTAATTGGCGACATAATTAAAATCATGCAAACCCATATAAATACAATGATATTTTTATACAATAACTAATATTTACATATCTACAATACTTTTTTCGAAATTTTTCTTAGAAAATATCTGAAGACCTTTATGACGAGTATACATTGTGACGTGACGATAAGAAATACCCGCAGTTTTATTTAGGCGGTAGATTTAGAAATAATATTCAGGAAGGTCTCTTTATTTTTCGTCATTTTTTCTGAAGGTTATATCCTACTATCTTACTTCCTACTAATATTATAAATGCGAAAGTTTGTAAGGATCTGTGTGTCTCTGTCACCTAAAAACTATTGAACCGATTGCAATGAAATTTGGTATGTAGACAGCTGGACAACTGGAATAACATATAGGCAACTTTTTATCCCGATATTCCAACGGGATACGGACTTACGCGGGTGAAACGGCGGGGCGCAGCTAGTCTTTTATATCAGTACTTGGCCGTGGTACATATACGGGCTATGTCACTCGGTGAAGTTACAGCTTTCTAATGGTGAAAGAATTTTTACCGAAAAAGGTCCAGTGGTTTTTGTGTGAAAACGTTACGAACATACTGACATACAAACATTTCCTCTTTATTATATTACTGTAGATCACTACATAGTATAAAGCAAAGTCGCTTCCCCCGTCTGTCCTTATGTATGTATTTATGTATGCATGTTTAGATCTTTAAAACCACGTAACGGATTTTGAAGTTTCTTTTTAATATATAATTAATGATTCATAAGAAAGATTTACATGTACGTATATCTATTAATAGTCCGAATTAAACGCGTGCCAAGCCACGGGCAACAGCTAGTATCTATAAAGGTTATTTATATTTATTCTATTTAAGGAAAATATCGTCACGACATAATGTATACGGTAAGTTACTATAAGGTTTTTGCTTCTTATATACAGGTGAAAATTTTTAACCATTTGTGAAGGTGTGGTGTGCATGCATGACATATACATCTACATTCATGCATGCATGACACATATATGTGCATTCATGCATGCATGACACATTTATGTGCATTCATGCATGCATGACATATCTATGTGCATTCATGCATACATGACACGTGCCCATCATGCATGCATGACATGTATATGGACATTTATGCATTCATGTCATGCTTACATACTTCCCACGTTATGCTTCATGCATGCATGCTTATCACGTGGTCGAATTAGAACACGTTTAAAATTAGAATTGAAATTAATTCAATGAAATAGTGAAAAAAATGCACGTCTACCACTAGTAAGTACTACTCACTTATTTGATGTGCTATAAATTATTTTTTTTTACATTTTTATTTATTTTTTAAAACGCACATTTTAGCATACGTTTCTAGAACTGTTCCTTCATTTTTATATTATATTGGTTATTGTATTTACCGGCATTTCCACTTACAAAACATTGACACGGATAGCAGACCGTAATTAAAAAAAAAAAATGGGTAAAAATTTTCACATCACATATTATACAAATACTATTTATATTAATTTTTTTTTTTCACTTACCCTGCGGGGCCCCATAGCCCGGTGCCCCGTACGCCGGCGGAGCCCCGTAGGCCCCGTATGCTGGGGGCTCGGACTAAAAAAAAAGACATTCATTAAATTAATTAACAATATGTTTTTAACGATTATGTATCATTCAGTCTCTTTTGAATCTCGATAAGTCAAGTGAATTTTTATTATTGTAATATTTTTTCCGTTATTCGTATATACATACATACTTGCGGCCCTCCTTTGCTTGTTGTACATATGTCTCTCACTCAATTTAAATTCGATTGAATTAAATCGCCCCAGTAGTATCCGAGCTAAAGGTGTTCAAACAAACAAACAAACTCTTTAGCTTTTTTGTTATTTATATCTTACTAGCTGGGCCCCGCGGTTTCAACCGCGTATGGCCGTATCCCGTAGAAATATCGGGATATAAAGTTGCCTATATGTTAATATAGTTGCCCAGCTGTCTACGTACCAAACTTCATTGCAATCGGTTCAGTAGTTTTTGCGTGAAAGAGCAACAAACACACACACATCCTTACAAACTTTCAAACTTACATTTATAATATTAGTAGGATAAGGCATGCACAGGACACCTCATCAGCTGCCGTTGCCATGAGATATCCGGGTCAAAACCTTACCCATATCGTTTGTTAGGTCTCGAGCTATCTTGCTACCAAAATGTCATTCAAAATGGTTCAGTTAGTAGTTAGTAGTCTGTTCAAGTAGTGGCCTTAAAGAGACAGACAGAGAGACGGGAGCTAATTTCGCATTTGAAAATAATTGTATAATTGTATCATGTATTTTTTTTTTCTTTACTAATATTATAAAGCTGAATAGTTTGTTTGTTTGTTTGAACGCGCTTATCTCAGGAACTGCTCGTCAGATTTGAAAAATTATTTCAGTGTTAGATAGCCCATTTATTGAGGAAGGCTATAGGCTACATTATATATACCATGGGCAACGCCGGGGCGGACCGCTAGTTTATAATATCAGTAAAGATAGTAGGGATAGCAGGTAAAGTACATATTGTAGGGATAGTCATGATAGTAGATATAGCAGGGATTGTAAGGATAGTAAGGATAGCAAGGATTAGGATAATCCCGATGGTAATACAGGGATAGTAGAGATAGCAGGTAAAGTAAGGAGAGTAGGGACAGTTATGATAGTAGGGATACTAGGGATAGACAGGATAGCAGGGCTTAGGATTATCCCGATGGTAACACAGGGATAGTAGAGATAGCAGGTAAAGTAAGGAGAGTAGGGACAGTTATGATAGTAGGGATACTGGGGATAGTCAGGATAGCAGGGATTAGTATTATCTCGATGGTAACACAGAGACAGTAGAGATAGCAAGTAAAGTAAGAAGAGTAGGGACAGTTATGACAGTAGGAATACTAGGGATAGTCAGGATAGCGGGGATTAGGATTATCCCGATGGTAATACAACCGGCTCTCACCATGTACATCTGCGTGGGCGGCGGCTGGGCGCCCTCGAAGCCGATGAAGTTCATCATCACGTCGCCGTCTATCGTCAGGTGGCTAATGCGCTGGAACGGCAGCCGGTGCGGGAACTCGCAGAAGTGGACGCCGTTCAACGCCACCTGGATGATGCACATATATACTATATGTATATAATTATATATAACTAGCTGCACCCCGCGCTTTCACTCGCGCGAGTCCGTATCCCGTAGGAATATCGGGATAAATAGTTGCCTATGTGTTATTTCAGTTGTCCAGCTGTCTATGTACCAAATTTCATTGCAATCGGTTCAGAAGCTTTTGCGTGAAAGAGTAACAAACACACACACATCCTTACAAACTTTCGCATTTATAATATTAATAGGATAGGATTATCACTTCGTATTATTTGTGTGTGCTTCATCCGTTGCCTGGTGGTTGCTTGGTAGAGATGACTTTGAGATAAAAGTCCGCAATTTGTACGATTTTTCTTTAATGTGTTAAGAGTCTTTCTTCCATAATTTCTTTATGATAAATTGTACATTGTGAATAAATAAATGTTTGTTATAATGTAATAGTTTTTTTTTTATTGATTCGAAGATTGAATGGAACCAATGCATAAAATGTATATAGATTCTGATCCTCTTTTTTTATTAATATTATTAATACATCAAGTGAAGCGGTACCTGAGTCTCTAAGTAAATTTCATCATAAAATTACAGCTCAGGGTGTGGATCATGACGCGCCCGAACCGACCCCCACCCTCCCCCCGTCGTCTCCATCCGACACTCACCTTCAAAGACTGAGGCTCGCAGAGCACGAGCGCCTCGAAGGACTCGCCGCGCACCAGCGGCATGCCCCCGTTGGTCTCCTCCATGCCCCAGTTCATGCTCGTCAAGTGATTGCGGACTATGCACATTTCGACGAAACGGAAGTTCAGGTGTAGGGCTATGTCGTCGCGGGGGTCCGTGTTCGGCCCGCATTGGAGGTTGATCGCGAACCTAGAGAGAACTATGCATGTAATAAACGAGTAACCAGACCAATACCATTTCTGCACACTATATATTTTTGTAAATATGATTGTTATACTATATGTTTCTTTTAAATACCCCCAAAAAAAAGATCATTGATAGGTGTTTAAAAATTAAATACAGATTTCTATTTAGGTTTATTGCTAGAATAATACTAGATGACTAGCTGTCCCGCCGAACTTCGCAACGCCACAGAATATTGTTTCGACATATTTTCCTTACCGTTCTCACCTTTTACACCTTCCCCAGACCTCCACGGACATATCAAGACCAAAATAAGATAAATCCGTTCAGCCGTTCTCGAGTTTTTATTTTTATATATATATGATATATAGTTTTATACGACTCGAAAGCTAGCCCTAATACTCGTATAAGCCCTGAGTAAGACTACATACTAAATAGAAATTAATAACTACGTGTAGGACAACTTTGTCTGTTTTTCAGGATATATGAGTTGTCTTCTCGAATGTTCTTTGATGATGATTAACTATAGCTTACTCACCTTTGTGCGCCTGGTGGTATGTTACCCTGGAATCTGATCATACGGCCTGGGTACATGCCCCCCGGGATCGGTTGCACGCATGGCACCACCTGGAAATGAAAGGGTGACTATTAGACCTAAATAAAACACAACTAGGTAATTTTCAAACTAATACAGTTGGTATAAAATTATGCTCTCAAGATGAATGTTACTCATAGTTGATTTATACAATTAGACTTCTTTTAAACAGAAACTAGCTGCGCCCCGCGGTTTCATCCGCGTAAGTCCGTATCCCGCAGGAATATCGAAATAAAAAGTTGCCTATATGTTATTCCAGTTGTCCAGCTGTCTACGTACCAAATTTAATTGCAATTGGTTCAGTAGTTTTTGCGTGAAAGAGCAACAAACTCACACACATCCTTACAAAATATTGCATTTATAATATTAGTAGGAAGTAGGATAATATTAGTAGGAAGCACAAGTTTCGATCAACATAATATAGTAAAGGTGTTTCCGATGATATACTTCCTAAATCATTTTGAATTAGGGTACGGATTAAATTCATCTAAGATTAAATGCAGTTTTATGGTGCAGTGCATACTGACCCTTCTTTTTTCCAAAGAGAGAACTAAACAATTTATATAGAGCATAGAGTATAGACCAATAAATGAAATTGGCGGGTCTGTTTGTACATAATATGAAATTAACCGCTTCTCACTAAATTCACATGGATTTATATGTTAGGGTAATAGCCAGTAATTATAGATAATTACCGATTGCTTTCATGTACCGTAACATATATACGGTACCAACAATTCCGAAAAACAAAATTTATTTTTAGAATTTCTGTCCGTTTGTCTGTTTGTGCCGATTAATATCTGGAACGGCTGGGTCGATTTCGACGGGGTTTTCACAAATAGATGACATATTAATACTATTAATGAATAAATAAACATATTTTTAAAACCAATATTCCACGGGAACATTGGTATAAATCATCTAGTAGTAATTGATCATCACCAACACAAAGAAAATTCTGTGTGCATGTGTGTGTGTGTGTGTGTGTATATAAATAATCCACATGCTTTTGTTACTAACAAAAGCATGTGGATTTTTTTATATGTGATTTTTTTTTACCTCCTATGAATTTTTACTATTATCGTAGTTTGATGATTCATTCTGTACTCATATTGTATGGAGAATTTTTTATATGGAATTTTAATGTATTTTTTGCTTTGCGAGACCTGTCCTCGTCCCGCGCCCGTGTAAATATTTTAACAATATAAATTGCGTGTACACGTCATCACGTCATGCGCAGATAATGTAACAGATATATATACAATAAAATTAATTTGTCCAGTCATTTCTTAGGGATTACATAGCAAACACAAAAACAAACATTGTAAACTAAATGAAAATATAAAAATCCCCTACCACGATATGTGTAGTATTTTAAAAAAGTAGTATTTTACTTTTCAAAATCGGTCCGTCCGTTTCAGAGCTAACGATGCCATAAATAGACAATCACACACAGACAGACTAGGCCAAGGTTATTCCAGCTATATGTAACATAATGCAATGGTACATATATTCATTCATACATACGTAATGTATGAATACATTTTTCATCCAGCTGGACAAAATTAAGCGATCCAGGCACATTTGACCTCGACGCAATCGTCCCCAATTAATACGAAATATGCGTCATGCGCCAATCTAGTATCCCCATGAGAATCGCATTCCGCCGCTTCCAGACAGGAAGTTCCTAGTCCCAAGTGTACCTAACTATCGATTCCTCCATTGAAGATTTAAGGGTTCTAAATATGAAGGAATAATTTAATTGAGAAGAGTCCCTACAATGGGAATAAAAGACCTAGGAAAATCCTAGTCCCAATGCTACTATCCTATCCTACTAATATTATAAATGCGAAAGTTTGTAAAGATGTGTGTGTGTGTTTGTTGCTCTTTCACGCAAAAACTACTAAACCGATTGCAATGAAATTTGGTACGTAGATAACTGAAACACTGGAATAACATAAAGGCAACTTCTTATGCCGATATTCCTACGGGATACGGACTTATACGCGGGTGAAACCGCGGGGCGCAGCTAGTCGTATCTAACTGTCTATTCCTCCATTGAAAAACTACCCAGGGGTTCCAAATAAGCAATAATTTTTTCATTGAGAAGCCGTACCCACATACGAGGCCTGTGTCCTTGCAATGATTATGATTATGATACTGTTGACAATGATGATGATGTCGATGATCTAGGGTTTCGAACGACCCCGCAAGCGGAATCTAGGGCAAATAGACTTTACGCACACAGTTGTGCACGTACGCAAATTTGTCCGCTGGTTGTGTGGAATTTAAATCGTCGGCTATACAGTTTCACACTAGACATGCAAAAATAAAAATAGATCTCTCGATCCGCGAAATATCTACGTCACGACTGATGCAAACGGTGTATAATCAAATGACTATAGAAATCGATTCGACGTTGTTCCTTACCAGTTGCGGTCGGCGGGCCTAGCCCAATGGCAAACGCATATATTAATTTTCCATAAATATTTACGACTTATAGTAGAATATAAAAATAAAAAAAAAATAAAAAATAAAAAAGAGTTTATTTTCTCACAACATTTAAGTACATAAGTTTAGTTTACACATAT
>NW_024045136.1:117573-121918 GCF_012273895.1 Zerene cesonia | reverse complement strand
CCAGGTTGACAATGTCGTTTTCTGAGGATACTTGTTGGACACCCGGAGGAGTTCTTAATAAGTTTGACATCTTTTTTGCGAGGTTCACAGTTTTCGTGGTAGCAAAATACGATATTACCGAGAAATGCGGTAAGACACGCTAGGATGTAACACAAATATATCTGTTCCAATCACTCCGTCTTTATCGCGCTCACTACTGCACTGTCTATGATTTATGCGAGCCTGTTACTGCGTAGTCTTTATTGCAGCGAGTTATTGAATTTTAAATAAGAATTAAATTTAACACAAGACACGTCCGATCACTTCGAAGGTCCGGAGCGAGAGGAAAAAAAAAATATCACACTAATACCATTAAGTTTGTTTGTTTGGATGTCTGTCCGTATCCGTAAATCTGATATACAGACAGGGTATGAGCTAGTTTGGATGATAGGATACTTTTTATCCCGGTTAAATGCTCCCTTGGGATAAAACAGGAATCTTGATATCCGGGCGGAACCGGGACGAGCGCCTAGCAGTACAATAAATCTAAACATTCATAGGTACAGAACTACCCCACCAGCTGAAAATTTTTGAAATCTTTAAGGCGCCATCTCGGCTCGAATTTCTTACACTATATATATATATATATATCTATTGAGATGATTAACACCATTTTGCGTTGGCGAAGCCACATTTTGGTGAATGACGCGGATTCGAATCCCGCCTCAAGATATATACAAATTATATATAACTAGCTGCGCCTCGCGGTTTCACCCGCGTAAATCCGTACCCAATAGGAATATCGGGATAGAAAGTTGCCTATATGTTATTCCAGTTGTCCAGCTATTTACGTACCAAATTTCATTGCAATCGGTTCAGTAGTTTTTGCGTGAAAGGGCAACAAACACATCCTTACAAACTTTCGCATTTATAATATTAGTAGGATTATAATATTAGTTGGATAGTAGGATTAATTGAATGTACAGAAATAAAATGTTATATTTATAGTGTTATGTGTGTTGTTAAAAGATCAAAACATAATTAAATACATATAAAGTATCAAATTTTCCCATTATACCATACTTCATAGGTACAGAACTTTAATAAAAAATTATTACAGTTGATATCATGGCAATTTTAAATAAATTAAGCTACTATATTGATGTTTATAAATATAAATTGATGGCTATATTAATTATTATCTTTAATTGACATATAATGGTTGTTGACCCGCATGAATCAATTAAAAAAGATAAAAGAAATTGTGTTTTACATGTGAGATAACTTTTCTACAAAAAAAAATCTATTATATAACAATGTATATACATTTTACATGAATAAAAAATTGTCTGAATGTTAAATAAATGTGTAAAAATACATTCAATTGATAACTCCATAAACAAATTTGACATTTATTGCTCTACAATTATGGCCTATAATCCAATAATTATATTTAACAAAAACCACCTTCAAAAATTGTCAGACCTAGATCAGATATAATACATTCATGGCAAAGCTTTCAAAGCTTTAAAAAAAAAGAAAGAATCATAAAAATTGGTTCACCCAGTAAGTTATCAGGTAACAAACACAAAATAATACAGATGAAATTGATAAATAACTTCTTTTTTGAAGTTAGTTGTAAATCTCCCCCCAAACCAGATTACTCCATTTATTTTATATTACTTCAGCTTTGTTTGCACAGACTGAAAAATACACACTCAGAAGGGTTTTTCCCACATAGTTTCTATTTCTGTAGAGATTTCTTTACACAGGTCAAAAATCTCTCAACTATCTCCTCAAGAAATTTTATTGCAATCGGCTTAGAAGCTTCTGAGAGTAAAGAAACGGCAAACTCGACAGCTTAATACATTAGTATAGATACTATATTTTTGGTTTAAATCAATCATTGTAACTAAATCCGAGTTTTCATATGACAACTTGTTAAATCAGTCAGAAACAAGGTGAATATTTTGAAAAATTTTAACAAATACTGTCCCAATGACTGGAATAATCTATTAACAATACATGAGCGTGTATGCAAATATGTGAATTGAATGGAAAAGAAAAATACCTACAAAAAAATAACAAAACAGTTATTAAACAGATACAGATTTTTTAACAGATAGGATTCTTATAACTAAAAGGTTAATGTTTAAGACATTTATTCGCATTAAAACAAAGTTACTTACATGAGGTACTCAATTATAAACATAACTAACTGCACCCTGCGGTTTAACCCGCGTAAGTCCGTATCACATAGGAATATCCATCAATTATCCAGCTATTTACGTACCAAATTTTATTGCAGTCGATTATATAAATGGTTAGTACAACATAATGTAAAAGCTAAATTTATTCATATCTCTGTATCATTGCAGGAAAAAGGATTACTGGCTCAGCATAAATGTTACAGCAGAGACTGTAATGCTATTATTTTGTCAGCTGCAAATTTATACTTAGGTGAGGAGTGTCTATATAGGAATATTTTTGTAAATATTACAAAGTTAATAATCCAGAAATCATATTCACCAAATGTGAAAATTTGTATATATTATGTTTGTGTATGTGAATTGAAATTGATTGAATGTAAATGACATATCTAATAAAGACCAAATCAGTATACAAAAATGTTTAAAATAATTCTAAATTACCATTATTATCATTCAGTGCGGGAAATTCAATAATTTCACTTAAAAATCATCTCTTTATTTCTACTAAATGCATCCAGAATTCAGATGGAGGTCCATTTTGATTAAAGCTGCTAAGCAGCTTAATGAAACCTTAGCCATACAATGCACTTACTGTTTTAAGGAAACACTATAGTTTATGGAATTTGCTAAGTTCTTTGTAGTAATATGATAATTGTTATTCATATAAATTATATATTATTTATGTACTAGTTATTCACAGTCTAATTATTAAACATGTCAATCTCTTTAGATATGTGAAGTAGCGGACATTTCAGATGTTGGAAGGGTGTCAATCTAAACCAAAAATCAGGTGTTACCCCTCAAATGTCTTGAGTGATGTCCTTTCTTTGCACATGCAACCTCATGCTATGTTTTGTTACATTTTAGATTTTGTATTGTTTTTATGTTATTAATGTGTATTTGTATGTCTTATAATCAACGGTTCGCTCTTTATTTTCTGACTATTCCTAATCTTTATTACAGTGGTTCAGATATATATATATAAGGGTGGAATATGTCTGATACATAATACTCCCTACTAGCCAAGCAAAAAACTCCATTAACGAACTTATAGTTAATCTTTCATGACATTTTAAGAAAAACCGTGTAGGTATAGCAATCAGAGATTGTAAAATAATCTAAGACCTAAGACTAAGAAAAACAAATCGTGATTTTGGTAAGAAAAACAGTAACAAGGAAAATATAATTAAACCCGTGATGCGAAAACCATAAATGGAAAGTGTGAATCTTCATTGCCTCAAACAAATATTACTCAATAGCCTTATAAGAGTGATAAAAAATCCCAAGATAACATACCCGTATTTACATAGCAAATTAATTACTTGCACTGCCGGTATCAAGTTAGATGTCCTTGAAAATGACACAGCTGAGTTACTGAGCATTATTTTCTTAATACTATCACAGGAAATTAAAGAAATAGCTTTCTACTTACAGGATTGTAAATCGGCGGAACGGCCATATTTAGTGTGATTTCTCCGTCAAATTTTCGAACAATTCAACAAAACAACGTCTGTACAACTGTTTAAAGTAATTTCCTTACAAGTTAGTTATGTATTATAACGTTAATAAATTAAAAATTCCAATTGAAAAAGAAACTATTGTTGGCTAATGCAAAGATGCGTCATACGTCATATGACGGCGCCTAACGATACGTCAAATAATGGGTTGCTAGATAATAAATATATTTTTATGTTACCTTGTATCTTCGTGATATATTCTTTTCTTTACTTTATTTATTTACCTACTAACTGATGATTTTATTAAAGCATAAATATACATAGGTATATCCATATTGCAATACAACAAGAACACACAAATTAAGAATTTCAGTCAGTGGCAAAGAACTGTTACAGCTTTAGGAATTTAAATTAAAACTTCACACAATATTACAGATATAATTTATGTTATTTTACACTTGAATTTCAATATCAATCTGTTATTGGTGCTGGTGAAGGTGAACAATATTACATAAGAAACTTTTACACACTTTCGAAAGGAGGAGTTTCTACATTTGTCTGTGTTTTTTTGTGTATGTTAGATCATATTAAAAAAAAATATATATATATGTATAATAAAAAATATTATATATATATACTTAGTCTGGCCATAAATACTGTTACACTTAATTATAAAAAAATATTACATTTGAATTTCGA
>NW_024045136.1:108892-116573 GCF_012273895.1 Zerene cesonia | reverse complement strand
TATTAACATCATGCCAGGATCTGACAATGGAACTAAGGGAGATCGAGAAAAAAACACCATCATAATTCACTACCCAAATTTTAACTTCACTGTAAACTTTGGGTAGTGAATTTATGCAAAATGTTAAAAAGTTTGCAGTCTTATGTGTCAAAGTATGTAACTTTGGATAAATTTATTAATCTGATAATAATAATAACGGTAATAGGGTAATATTGATCTGAATATGACGTCTAGAGGTGAAAAATGGAATTCCTCAACGGCGAAGAGCAAAGACACTAAATATTGTAACTGGATTAACAACACACTCCAATTTGAATTATTGGTATGATATATGATTAGATCCGCATAGGAGGCCTAGTTCGTTCGGGAGTTCGCGATGATGATGATGAGAAACATTTATGGTACTGGTAATAATGATAATAGAAGTAGTATTTTTTTTAACTGGTAACTATCTTATTTTTACCAAGTCTGACTGATTGTCTATCAATGATTATTTTGTAATTTGTAATGATTGATCAGAAATAAAACAATTATCTACTTTAATTTAATTTACAGCATCAAGAAATAGTTTCAAATTTCTCTATTGCTTGTAACTGTGCTTGTGCTTTGTGAAAATGACAATCGAAGGGAACAAGGACGAAGCTGAAAAATGCATAGAGATTGGGGAAATAAATTTAAAATTCGGAAATTATGAAAAAGCTGAGCGTTTTTTGCTCAAGGCTGAACGATTATATCCTACAGCCCGAGCTAAGAAGCTATTGACGGTTGTTCGGGCTGCTGCCTCCTCGGGCGGAACATCGTCGACCAAACGCACTCCACCTAGTAGCCCTGATGCAGATGCGAGACGTCGCAAAACGCCTACTCATCAGCCAGCCCAAAAAGAATATACTGCGGAACAGTTAGAAGCAGTGCGTCGTATTAATACGAAATGCAAGAATTATTACGAGATACTAGGTAGGTACGCGAAAATTAGTATGAAGGTCAATTTTGAATAATTTACAACTAATTGAATTAAAAATTAAATTGCACATATGACAGTATTTCAACACGCAGTAGTACCATTTCGTGTTGTTTCGTAATGCCAGTAATATATCATTAATTAATTTAATGCTGCTTGGTAATATTATAAATTGTACTGTTCATTAAAAGACAGAGATACTAAATGAGCTCGCTTCTTTTATGGAAACTACACCTTTTAAGATACTGTCTTTGATCTCATAGTAAAAGCTGAAAGATTGTCACAAGTCAATAATAGTCATTAATATAATATGATGAAAACAACACAAACACAAGTATTACCTACCATTTTTATTACAACTAAATTTCCTACCCTTTGAATCATAGCTATACATATAGTAATACTAGCTGCGCGGTTTCACTCGCGTAAGTCTGTATCCCGTAGGAATATGGGTATAAAAAGTTATATGTTATTCCAGTTGTCCAGCTATCTACATACCAATTTTCATTGCAATCAGTTCAATAGTTTTTGTGTGAAAGAGCAACAAACACACACACACCCTTACAAACTTTCATATTATTAATATTAGTAGGATAAGATCCTACAAACATTAGCACATAATATACACTCAAACATATTATGAAGTGAAAAGATTTGATATATTGTATGAAACAAATAACTGAAACATAACTCATATTTTTTCTATAAATACTTATATCATTAGGAAGCCATATCTTTAGAGTAACGTATTGTATCCCAGCTCAACCCAAGCAAAGCCAGGGCCCGCAGCTAGTGAATAATATAGCACTTTTCAATAAATTATGATGAATGAATTAACACTTTTTTGCTGTACATCTCTTAATTAAGGTTTCAAAGATAACACTGATAAAGAGTTGGTTATTTTTGGAAAGTCATCATTGATATAGCGTGTTTTTGTTTATAAACTAGTAGCTGTACCCTGACAGGTTTCACTGTGGCTATATATAATTATTCCATTATTGAGAACTAGCTCACTGCATGTGGCTTCGCCTGCATAGCTAAAGGAAAAGTTAAATAGTCCAAGGTTATGCATTGTTCCAGTTAATTTATCCCTTATCCCGATAACCTCAGGTCTCAAATTCTATACAACATTGCATCCAAATCTATTTAGTGGTTTAAATGTCAGAAAGAGATCGATAGACAGAGTAACTTTCATATTCATAGTATTAGTACATATGTCCATTTTATGTCCTGTGGAGCATATACTGATTATGTAAAAAATCCTTAACAAAAAAATAACTTGAAAAATTTTCTGCTTAATTTTTTCTTAAATCTTATGTGTACATCCCTAGCTTCACTTAGCTGGCTTATACCACTCCACTAAGGTTGATATTGTGTCTATGAAAACATTATACTAATGATAAGCGAGCATGCGGGTGGCCAGTTAGGGGTGTACACATAAAGTTTTATCTTTAAAAAATGTGTCGGACATTTAATGGGTATTTTTTACATAATCAGCGTATGATCATCAGCTGATGATATATATTATCACAATGGTTATAAAGAGACCACTCACCATGTACATTATATAAAAAAAAATATAGGTTAAAATCAATCTTAAATGTAAAATAAAACAGTTATAATGTTGTCAAAATGCAGCGTCAATTGATAACTTTTAATTATTAATAACATTGCAGGTGTGACCAAGGAGTCTACAGATTCTGACATCAAAAAAGCTTACAAAAAGTTAGCCTTGCAACTGCATCCCGATAAGAATCAAGCACCTGGTGCCGCTGAAGCATTTAAGGTAACCATTTTGATGCGTATCTCCATCCATATTATCTATATTAATGATTATATTAATTTTTTTTTAATTTAATAAATTCTATGTATGAGCATAAATTTCGAATTCATTCCGTAGATACCCTAAGAGTAAAACGGGACCCTATTACCAAGACTATCTGCCTGGCTCTCTATTCATCCGTCTGTCACCAAGCTGCATTTCATGAACCGTGATCATTAGATCACATTTTCACATATTATGTATATCTATTGTGGCTAGGTTAAAAAAATAAATAAATTAAGCAACGATTGGCACAGTCACACATTGGATGAGTCAGCAATTTTTTTTTGCACTTGCTCAGTACTGTATTTGTACGAAACCTTTAATCAAGTGCCGCGAGGTCGACTCGCACTTGACCGCCTGTATTTAACATAACCCCTCCCATAGCTACTTGACCTAAATCGTCCCCTCCCATACTCTACTCTCTACTTGACCGCCGGCTCTCATCACCCGTTGGTGACATCGCAGGTGATCGGCAACGCGGTGGCCGTGCTCACGGACCCGGAGAAGAGGAAGCAGTACGACCTGCGCGGCGAGGAGCCGGCGCACGCGCCGCACACCCACCACCAGTACTACGCCAGGGGCTTCGAGTCGGACCTCACCGCCGAGGAGCTGTTCAACATGTTCTTCGGGGCCACCGGTTTGTGCACATAATGGACTGATACATTCCAGCATTATTCGTAGAGATTTTGATATGCTTTTATTTGTAACCGACTCCTTTGTACCCAAGGTACCAGATTTATCAAGCAGGTACCTTTGTACCCTTGTACCCTTGGTAAAAAGGCGTTGGATCGATGACGATACAAAAATTTCCAGACCTTATAATGATATTATCCTCATAAATTTCACAGTTATTAAATAATTTCCTTATGAATATTATGTAAATTATAGAACAAATTTTCTCATAATTGACAACATTTCAAAATTTTTGCTGCCTTGTTTTTTTATTTTAATCAAATCAATATCAAATTTCCATCCAAGGACCGATATTTTTTAAATTGAGGTTTTGATTCATCTGAAATGTCGTAAGTGCCTAGTGACGTTATAGAAGTGGAGGAATACAAATTTTCCAGTGTAGGTTTAGTAGGTTTTAGATTAAAAAAATACTTAACAATAATTAACAGCTGTCACTTTAGTAAGCCAAGCCAAGTAAATATTGTAAACTAGCTGCGCCCCGCGGTTTCACCCGCGTAAGTCTGTATCCCTTAGGAAAATCGGGATAAAAAGTTGCCTATATGTTATTCCAGTTGTCCAGCTGTCTACGTACCAAATTTCATTGCAATTGGTTCAGTAGTTTTTGCGTGAAAGAGCAACAAACTCACACACATCCTTACAAAATATTGCATTTATAATATTAATAGGATAAGTAGGATAGGATTGTAAAATTGTAAATCCCAAGCCTTTTCGAGTTTGTATAGTCATATTGATTCGACGACAATAAGATTAAAATAAAAAATAGTGACTCGATTAACTCACAGAAAAAACATTTGTTAGTGGAGCCCAAGAGAGGATTTTGAGATTTACTCGCGTCAGATTAATATAAGGGAAGCTACTTTACCTATTGATAAAACTCTTGTACCTGCTTGATAAATCTGGTACCTCCAGCCTGTATAGACTGGAGAGCTATGATATAACTGCTCGTATGAGCAGTTATATCATTGATGGGTTGCGCTCGAGGGACTGGAAATTAAAAAAAAAATCTATAATTTCCCAAGGTTATACGCGAATCGTCAAATTAGTGAAATTGTTACTTCTTATTTTGTAATAACAAATAAACCCCCCATCCATTATACCCCCATCTTAATCTTATATATTTCTTGAATACTTTATCTCTCATATCCACGTAGTCACCGATTGAATCGTCAGATTTACGTGCGAAATAATTAAATCTCACACGCTCGAGTATTCCTATGTCAGGGTTTGTTTTTTTATAATTAAAAAATATATTATGTAATAATTTAATAAAAAACGCTCCGTTGCATGATGCATGATTCTCATTATTAAGCATATACAGATATGCTTAATAATGAGAAGAATAATGCATAAAATAATATTAAAATATTTTTTTTATCTTAAATATCATTACATTTACAGCATTCTCCGGGGGTGGTCCAACGGTGTACACCCGCAGGCGAGCCCGCGAGCCGGAGCAGAGGGACAACCACGCGGGCCTGGTGCAGCTGCTGCCGGTTCTGGTGCTGGTGCTGCTCTCGATGATGTCCGGGTTCTTCATCAGCGAGCCGGTGTACAGCCTCAGTCCGAACGCCAAGTATCCGGTGCCGAGGGAGACGGTTAATTTGAAGGTGGTTGGAAATTTTTTGCAATTTATTGTAGGTGGAGACATAAATGAGTAATTTTTAAAGGGGCACTCCACGCCATCCATTGTAGAAGTGTAGTCCCGGATCCCCTACTGGGGTATGGGGCAGATATGCGTCTGTTTCACTACTCGATTCTCTTTACGGACACGTCCGTGATCAGCCTTCTGTGTGCTGCCAGGCCGAGACATTTTTTGTTTTTGTGTGTCCCCACCGGGAATGGAACCCAGGACCCCTCAGTTTGACGCTTACGCGTTTATCACGCTACAGGGAGAGGGTCATTGTATACGGAATGTGGGTAAATCTGACTTTGGTGTATTTGAGGATACAATTGAGAAATTAACCCATTTTAGATGGTGAATCAGCGGAGACTGGGACAGATGCAGATGTAACTCATTTGGTGATTCGTTGACGGGCGGGTGGAAAGTTTGTAGGAATTTAGGATAAATTTGTGTGTTTTTTTTATTTTTGACTAGCGGTGTTCCCCGGCCTCGCCCATGGTACATATATAGCCTATAGCCTTCCTCAATAAATGGGCTAGCTAACACTGAATGAATTTTTCAAATTGGATCAGTAGTTCCTGAGATTAATGCGTTCAAACAAACAAACAAGCAAGCGAACAAACTCTTCAGCTTTATAATATTAGTATAGATTGAGAATTTCGTTGAGTTTTGGAGCTAGTTATTTGGGGGAACGGAGATTTCGTGTCATTGAGGGTTGGATTGAGGAATTGTAGGTTTTTGAGGGTTTATTAGGGCAGAGCGGAGGGATTTTTATGATTGTAGTTTATCTGGAACGAGATATTTATATTGCTTTGTGCGATCAAATCAAATTTATTAAATCGCGTATATGTTAAACATTCCTTTACAAAAAGGTTGCCTGGAAGAGATTGCTCTTGAGCAATAAGGCCGCCTTATAGTGCATATGTGCCTGTATGGTCTTTTTTTTTTACAATGTCAATTTATTTTTCGGCAATATGTACTGTAAAGAATAAATAAATAAATAAATAAATATTTAGAATAAGGTTTGAGTGTTGGAGTCGACGCTTGGGCTCAAATTTACCAATTTGAGCGTCGTGTTTTAAAATTTATTTATTTTTTATGTTTTTTTATGTTCATATAATTGCAGGTTCCGTACTACGTTAAGGAGAATTTCCACACCGACTACCAGGGCTCGTTGAAGCGTCTCGAAATGGCCATAGAAGAGGAGTATATAGGTATGATATTATATAGACCACCGTCTACCACTAACAGCTTCACCCTCTTAAACGACAATTTCGTTTTAATCCTAATGTTCCTGAGGAAATATCAACGTGAAAAGTAGCCTAAATTACTCCTTATTATAAAAGCTGTCCGTCAGTGAAAGTCCAATCAGAATTGTTCCAGAGATAACGCAGAATAAATAGACAGAGAGGCAAATATACAGAAATGGAAAAATTCTCTATTTGTATCTGTACCGTATACGTATTGTATATTTAACTAGCTGTGCCCCGCGGTTTTACACAGACAGTATCTGATGTTGTACAATATACAGCCTTTCTCAATAAATGGGCTATCTAACACTGAAAGGTTTTTTTCAAACCGGACCAGTAGTTCCTGAGATTAACGCGTTCACACAAACTCTTAAGCTTTATAATATAAGTATGGATAAAAAGCGGTTATTTTAATTTTACAAACGGACTCTGCAATTTTGTATATTTGTGTAGAATGTTATCTGTCCATATAATAAATTTCTGTACATAAAATATTTTTCAAAAGAGGATAAAGTTATCCACTATGAATCACTACATAGTATAAAACAAAGTCGCCTTTTCTGTCCCTATGCATGCTTAAATCTTTAAAACTGCGCAACGGATTTTGATGGGGTTTTTTACACGCTTTTTATTAGCTTCACCTGTATGTTTGTTTGTTTGTTTGTTTGTTTGTTTGTAACCGACTTCTTTGGGCGCGATTTTGACCCACTTTAAACGGCCAGATTTCGTTCAAACTTTGTAGATTTATTGAGGACCGATGACAATACACTAATTTGATAAAATTAATCCAGTTTTCAATTTGCAAAATATGATTTTTGTCAAAGCGTGTTTTTTAGTTTTTTTAAACTATTATATTTTATTAATAGATAGAGTGATTCAAGCGGTACGTTTATATGTATAATAACACCTATTAAACTACTCCGAATTAGCGCATGTGAAGCCGCCGGCAAAAGCTAGTGTTTTATAAACCCCAAAACAATGGTTAATACTAAGTCTATTCGTATATGCGTCAATCACGTAAAAACGGGTGGGTTTATCCAGTAGGATATATATAGGGTAGGAAGTATCCTACTAATATTATAAATGCGAAAGTTTGTGAGGATGGATGTATGTGTATATGTATGTATGTTTGTAACACATTCACGCAAAAACTTCTCAACCGATAGTAATGAAATTTGTTACTTGGATAGCTGGACAACTGGAATAACACGTGGGCAACTTTTTATCCCGACATTCCTACGAGATACAGACTTACACGGGTGAAACCGCGGGGCGCAGATAGTTTCATTATATCAACAGTAACTATGTGGCTAGAACCCCGTAACCATCTTTTG
>NW_024045136.1:93261-107892 GCF_012273895.1 Zerene cesonia | reverse complement strand
GTAATAAATGTTATTTGCAGTTAACAATTTTCTTTTTTCTTTATTACAATATTTATGGCAAGACTAGGTATAATAGTCGAAACATACACAGTATAATTGTCGTAGTGTGTAGAGTTTTCAAAGAATTTTATTTATTTTTATATCGCGTTCCATGATCAAAGATGGACTATGAACTGGAAAATTGGGTAGTAGATAAATTGGTTTGGTGAAATAGGGGTTTATTATGGTGTATCCTCTTCGATGAGGGGGTTATTTTGATATGATTTATGATGGAAATGTGTAATTTTATTGCATAGAGATTTGATGTAACGTGAGTTGTAAATGTTAAGGACAAACCGATTTTTCCGATTTCTTTAATTGTAATAAACGAACTTGGTAATAAAGTAAGATACATACTACCTCCTTTTTTATTACTGCGTTTGTTTGTTAAATGTATTTTATCTAAATGTACCTATAGATAGACCCCTTCGCACAGATAAAATACATTCAAAATATATGCAATGATATGCATATAATTTATTGATTTCGATCGAGAAACATAGATGGCGTTGTTTTATATCGTACATTTGTTTTTCACTACCCTCCTTGTTACAGTGGTTAAGCAGTGAAACCCTCAGTCCTGGGTTCGATTCCAAGTGAAGTTTAACAAATATAATAGTCTCGGTTGAACAGATTTCATAATTATATACTTCAAACAGATTCATGTGCCCCAATACCCCATAAAGGGGCCCAATAATCATTTTTTTTTTGTTATTTGAGATTTGTAGATTTGATTCAATTTATAGTTCAATTCAAAGAGAATATACATTTTTAGAACACAAAATTAGAATTGATATTGACCAACTTTTAAAAGAGAGAGTTCTTAAGTAAAATGTAAAATTGAACGTGTCTCATACTGTTTCGTTATTTTTGCGATTAGCGAAGCGAATGGCGAAACGGATAGCGAAGCGAATAGCGAACACGAATATGCGAACGCGTTAAATGGGGGTATACGTATTTGATATTCGCTTCGTTATTCCCACGAATGTAGAAATGTAGTATCTTGTCATATTGGATCTGGACGACTACCGAGACGTCTTAAAGCAGTATTAATTCCAGTGCGTGAAAGAGACGGCGCTAGACCACTTAATCTTGCCTTACTACCTTTAGCAAAGACAGAGCTATAGGTAAGCTCTATCTTGTTTTCACACTGGAATTAGTACTGCTTTACGACGTCTCGGTAGTCGTCCAGATCCAATATCTAGAAAGTTCGTCAAACATTCAAACAAAATATATGGCAATGTGTAAATATGAAACGAAAACACTTTCAAATTTACACACATCCAATGTGTAAGTCTGAAAGTGTTTTAGTGTAGAAAAAATACACATTTATTCGCACCTAACACTTCGGTCGTGTAGTTTTTTTTTAACACTTTACCATTGAAAAGTGCACATTGTTAGTCTTAAAGAGAAATTCTGTAGTTATAATTGTACACGAGAAATAAATATTTATCATATTTGAGGCATTTAAAGTTTTTTTTTTTTTTTTGTTGAATAGTCTACATTTAAATTCATGCATAGGCCAAATAGTTATTTTATTTCATTAATCTGAATTAATTCTGGACATTTTTAAATGCCTCTGTTATATATATATCTATATTTGTTATCTGTACTATTCCCGTATTACCACAGTATAATAAATCATACAGTTGTTCAATGAACACATTTAGACGGGGTCAATCGTGCGGGCCAAGCGGGGAAAGAGCCCGAGCCGCATATGCCATATTGCCAGCAGCTCGGGACACTATTTAAGGGTTGCCGCGCGCATTTTTAAATGTCGTTTTCATCATTACTACTGAGGAGCGGTGCCTCAGCGGTTACTACGTCGCACTTAAAAGAAAAAAGTCGGGGGTTCGAGACCGGAGGAGCGTGCAAGAAGTAAATTATTTTTTAATTTGCACATTATTCATATCATCACTGCTCGAAACGGTGAAGGAAAACATCGTGAAGAAACCGACATGTCCGTGAATCAAAAGTCCGACGACATGTGACATCCGCCAACCCGCACTTGGCCAGCGTGGTGGATTATGGTCTGAACCCTCAAAGGAGACCCGTCTCCCAGCAGTGAGAACGTGTATGGGCTGATGATTATTACTATATTGACAATTTTTGAGCTGTGACATTTTTTACATTCGCCTTATGCTGCGGCATCAAAGTTGTACTACTGTATGCTGTCATTGTACTGTGGTATTATAGGAATAAATTAAATATAGAGGGTTATTAAAATAAATTGTTAAATTGAGTGAAATGTTTATGAATTTACTACGATAATATGCGTTAGTTAAAAAATGTTTGAATATAGTATAGATATGGCTAATTAATTATCTGTCCAATGGCCAATGTCACAACTTCTGGATATGGTGTGTTTATCTATCAGATTGTCAAATATTATGCGAAAATTTGAGACAAAGATTTGGGGAAAAGGCTAACAGAGACTTTATCAGTCAGTGGTGATACTGGAACTTGATATTGGATTGGAGTTAGATTTGTTGAAGAGAAAACGCCTTCTGAGAATTTTAATAAAACATGAACCATTATTATAAATATCGAAGCAATAATATTTACATATTCATAGATTAATTGAGTAAATATTATATAGATATAATTATAGAAATATGAATTCCTGTAGCTTCGGTTTGTAGGTTTTTTTTTCTTCTATTTTTAAGGAAATGAGGAGGTTATAGATTCAACCGTGTTTTTATGGGTTCGTTACCTCAGAACTTCCGATTGGATGAATCGATATTGATGTTTTTTTTTGTTTGAATGCTGGTGCCTACTGTGTGATCTTAATGAATTTGGTCTAATTTTGACAACTTTAATTCATGCGGTTCAACTAAGAATAGGATTGAATCGGCGCCATTTTAGGACGTCATACATTCAAACGAATTAACAATCAAAGATTTAAAATAACACTTTTATTTTAAATATATAAGTTAAGCTTGTCAAAATAAAAACAAACGGTTTCTTAGTAAATCGCCGTATTTTTCAAATGGCATTTGACACGTAAATGTCACTTGAAGGTCACCCGTTTCTTAGTTGAATCGCATTGTATCGTTTTAAGTATACTTATATAATTATATGTTTAACTATGTAAACCTACTTATATAATTATGATGTTAGAATGGTCTTCACGCCCCATGTACTGTGCTTTTATCACCAAATGAATCCATTCCTTCGTAGCTATTATAAATTTCTTTCACGTCATCCAATAGATCGATTAAAAAACATCTTTTTACCGTCAATTTAGTGTGAATTAGTATTCGAATTGGCGCCATTTGAGAGTATTTATAATTTCTAGAAGAAGAGAACCCTCATAGGAGGCCTGTGTCCCAGCAGTGGGAACATATATGGGCTGATGATGATGATGATGATGATGATGATAATTTCTAGTGAAACGTAGTACGGCACGGCACAGCGCGGGCGGGCCGGCGGGGCGTGTTATGCGATGACGTCACAGCGTCACACGCGTCGGGCGGGAACGCTCGCGTCGCTTTGCGCTTATAAATCGTAAATTGTCATATAGAAATAATTAATTAATTGTATATTTTTTTTGTTTTTGACAGAATGTGGAGAGTTAATAGTGGAAATTAGTAATATTTCTCCATTATATGAGCAATAATATATTTTATTTGTTGGATTGTCCCTAACTGTCCTTGTCACCCACACACGCGTGTGATATGCTAGAGTGAAATAGATGCTAGCTATATATTTTAACGGTTAGTTATTTTGGATTTTAGGGTTGCCACCTAACAGTATTGGCTTAAGGTTTATGGATTGCTTTTCTATAAACTCACTCTCAATGATTTTTTTTTCTTTTATTTTATTGTGTATCTTTGCATTTAAATATTTAAGAGACTAGAGAGGCACATTGTATTATTCGACTTTGCCGCCTTTGTCTTACAATGCATAGTGTTATAATATGCATAATAGCATATTGAGAAAATTGAAGCTAGTCGTTTTTATCTTAACTCTTCAATACGAAAAAAAAGTGTGATGAAATGTACTTGTAGGTGGCAACCCTATTAACCCTATATAAGGCACGCATATGGAGCACTGTAAATTGAACCTTATATGTAATTGTTTTAAGTTTTGAAAAGGTTGTAGCGGAATTTGTTAATACTATCATCGAATGTACGGGCGGTGGTTAATGTGTTGTATTTATTTTATATTTAAGAAATCGTTACTTGAATAAAATTTACCCAATATATTGAGTTTTTATTGGAGAGTGTGAAGTATCTTTATATAGGAATAAAATGAAGATTCAATACTTACTGACATATTTTCGGCTATTGCGGCCAATCTGTCCACATTAAAAAAAGGTGAAGAGTTTATCTATACATATAATAAATCTGTAGAAAAGTCATTTTTGTACATTGAAAAAATTGAAAAAAAACATAGCCAGTGTGTGAAAAGATAACTAACAGAACCCATTTCCATCATTTTTGAAATTTTTGTCTGTTTGTTTGTGCGCACATCACGTAAAATCTACGAATTAAATGCAGACAATTTTTATATATATAAAAATTATACTTAACTTGAGGTATAACTTAGTTTTTGTTTCATCGAAATCGGTTTACAAGATATGATTAATTTGATATTCCTACGGGATACGGACTGACGCGGGTGAAACCGCGGAGCGCAGCTAGTTTATTAATATGGATGCAGTAATGTTAGAAACTGCTTGGCCGTTTTCTGAAATTCTTCCACTGATACATATGAGCGTGATCTCTTCACTTTATTCACTTAACTTAATCTGACAAAGAGGGGAAAGTTTTAACCCCCGATACGAGAAACTTTGAGACCTGTGGTAAAAAGAGCAGAATTTTCTTTTTTTTTTTTTTATAGTGGGGATATCTTGCATAGATACCCACGGCCCCCGGGGATGGAGCCATGGGTTATGTCGGATTCTTACCGACCAAAACCCCACTGTGTTCCGTCTAGCCACTTGAGTGAAGGGGCTACGGGAGCTGATTAAAATACGTCCGCGACCCCCTCGGCAGCACCAGACTTGAAGGTGGGTATAATGTGGGAGTCGAGCACGCTTCGGCACGAATTGGGCCAGCGCGCACCGGGGAAGTACCACAACCCCACAGAAGACCTGTGTAGCATACTACTGTGTTTCGTACATCGTAGTGGGGCAGTGGGAGGTCCATATTATTTTCCTTACCCTTCCCAGTCCTTTCTTTTATTCTTCTCTTCAATACTTTCGGCATACTTTCCTATTTATAATTACAATTTGAAGAGGCGTAAGGTCGTTTGCAGAGCTTTCCAAATGTTCACGGTCGGTGGTAGCGCTTACCATCAGGGGATCCACCAGCTCCATTGCCGTGATGACATAAAAAAGATAACCTAATACAAAACAGATTTATAATTACTTGCATGTGATATTTTCTCACCTCGCTACGTGAATATCTGACAAGTAAATAGAAATAGTGAAAAATCCATTTACTATCAACCAAGTAAATAAACACTGCACAGTTCGTCTGCTAAAATCGTCTGCATGTCGATCAAAAGATTAACCACGACCATAATACTGCCGTAATGTATTTATAAGCAACAGAAATAACATGTTTTGTATGCAACGCCCACTGGTCTGCATGTGCGTAAGATATTCTTTGTGTCGACTTTATAATTAGCTCGCCAAATTATAAAATACTAGCTTTTGCCCGCTGCTTGGCCTGCATTAATTTAAAGAAGAAACCCCATAAAAATCTGTCGCATTTTTTTAGATCTAAGTATATCACAGCAGCTTGTGTGAATGGTGCTGCTGTCCGGTAAAGAAATTACATCGTTAATAAACCAGCATATCAAAAGTTCGTCGGCATGTGACTGTCGACTCATTCTTGGCGAGCTTGGTCGATTGTAGGACGAACCCTCATAGGAAACCAGTGTTCCTGCAGTATAACATATATGGGCTGATGATGAAGATAAATAAACATGATGATTGATTATGTCTAGCTGAAATTATAGATTATCCAAATAAGCTTGTAGGTATGAATTACAAAGCTAATATGAGATAATATTCCTTTGATGTCATTTACAGCTTGATCTCGTTATATCGATGCGACTGATGATGACTCATAAACAGCGATGGCCTATGATAATAAATAACCTGAACTGTTCAATTTCGGATTTGAAGATCAAACGCTGTATTGCATTTTCTTGTCTTTGGTATTGTGTTAAGAGACAACTAACATATTATACTAGCTATATTATACTGGCTGCGCCCCGAGTAAGTCCGTATGTTGGAATATTGGGATAAATAGTTTATGTGTCAATCCAGCTGTCCAGTTATCGACGTACCAAATTTCATTGCAAGGATCAGTAGTTTTTGCGTGAAAGAGTAACCAATATAAATAAATATACACATACATCCATCCTCACAAACTTTCGCATTTATAATATTAGTAGGATACATATTTGAAGTTAGAGAGACACTCATTTGTTTTTACACAAACATTTTAGATATTTTTGTATAGTTATATTATTTTCACATAGCAAAATATCAAAGCGATACATATAACGCCATCTATTGAACAATCTTTGATACTTGGGAATGAGAACCCATGGTAAAGAGTTTTAGAAATATAAACTAATTATATCGTTACTTATATGGCTAATAAATGTAATACAACGTTTCTAGTAACATATTTCATGTGCAGAAACTCAAATTTACTACGCCCATAAAAATATAGAAGTAGGTACTCATGGTGGTAATTATAGCGTAAATCCAAAGACAATAATAATTAGATTAATCTTTCAATAATAGAAACAAATTGTAATTTGCAAACCAAAACACATTTTTATAACGCAAATATAATTGTTTATATAAACGATCGTTTCTGCAAATGAATTTACAAACAATCTATGAATTATATTCTAGTTCAATATTCATTTATTTTTCAATTCAACGTAAGGCAGGTTACTAACGAAGCTAAACACGCCGCCATAATTGAGTTTTTAAAGTTGACAACATATATTATGCTTTTTTATTTAGGGTCATTATAATAAGTTTAAATTAATACATTTAGGTATAACAAATCTATAATAATATCTATACTTGTAATATAAAACTGAAGAGTCTTAATTCCATGCCACAGTAACGTGAAAAAATACAAAAAATACAAAGAATTCATCAACTAATCATTTAATTTCTCTCGAACGTAATGCTATCTTATTTCCATGTGGAATAGGCTACATTATTATTTTGCTCCTGTTCTATATCATATCTTAAGATATATTATAATCTGACAACCAAACCACCAATCTAAATAATAGCGATTTGTCTAAAAAAATCTCGCGTAAAAAAGTATCTTACCTAACCGCCCTAACAACATCTGGGTTGTATCAGAGTCAGCTATATCGGTGAGACTCATTAGCTGTCCATTTCAAACGTTATTGTGAATTACTGCTACCATATCATAGTATTTATAATCCGTATTATGTCATTTTCAGATGTGTTTAAAACGTATATGACGCATTCGAGTATCCTACTAATATTATAAGTGCGAAAGTTTGTAAGGATGTGTGTGCGTTTGTTGCTCTTTCACGCAAAAACTACTGAACCGATTGGAATGAAATTTGTAACGTAGACAGATGGACAACTGGAATAACATATTATAGGCAACTTTTTATCCCGATATTCCTACGGGATACGGACTTACGCGGGTGAAACCGCGGGGCGCAGCTAGTCTTTCTATAGTATCATGACTTTATTCTACCCCCATGACTTTTGTTTAATTAGGTTGCTTTATTAATAAGAGATACAGTAGGATCCTTCCTTCTTCTAACGATTATGTTATCTGTGCCTCGGTCTATAATTATAGTGTGTGTATACTGAATATATACTTTTTTGTCTGTGCGATTAATATAATCTGTTTTTAACAACAGACAACTCGGACAAGACATACAGTTTTAGCTCAAGGATGTCGATTAAGTATTAAAAATTAGTATTTTTAAATCATTTTTAAACCTTCCCGTACATAAAATCAACAAAAACCCCGAGTTTGACGCAACTTCGTGCTTCAATAAAAATAACCATCAATTATTTTTAGGGGTCCGTAAGTTTTGCAAATTTCAATGCATCGTAATATTGACTTTTACGAAAAATTTATACCTTTCTATTTATTCTAGTATTCATCTATTGAGACGAAATTTGCAATATCGAATTGCGCCCCTTATCGTTTTCTTGATAATTATTCTTCTCTACGTCATTTAAATTACAAATAATTCGCTTCTACAAAAAAGATCACGACGTCCCTGGTGGGGAGGTAGTACCCAAATTATATAACGGAACCAAAGGCAACAATTTTCCATTAAAAACAAAAAGAACCACCTCAATCCGTTGAAAACCTATGGAGTTATCGAGTGCCAAAAAAAAATAAAAAACAAATAGCATATTAATTTCCTTCGTTTTTGGGGACGTTCGTAAACATTTAAATAAACAGGACCATCCACCAAAGCAAACAGCTCGCGCTGGTAACATAACATTGAAGTTTATATTCTAAACAAAGAAACGGATAAAAATCGATCAAACCGCACATAAAATTTTATACGAGAAAGTTACGGCTGGAGAATTTTTAGATACCTACCATTTCCGACTACAAATATACAATGTTGATGAATCATTTGATAAATTTATAGGATAATCTATTTCGAACGAAAGCTGTGACCCGAAGAAACGAGTATTATTTTATTTCGATCTAAGACGATAAGATTTTATAAGGCGAAAACCACCTAAGGAAATAAATAGGTTTAAGGAATGGTGAAGTTGTCACACAGTGATTAGAATTTCGGAAATCGAAAAAGTCCTTCAATCGAAGTTGGAACCTTTCGATTGAAGTCTGAATTTTAGACAAGAAATAAATAGAGTTTTCGATTTATCTGCAAATTAATTATAATTATAATAATGATGTAGACATCATCACTGTTCGAAACGGTGAAGGAAAATGTCGTAAGGAAACTGTTATGCGCAAGAATTTAAAGTTTGACGACATAATATGACATCTGCAAATCCGCTCTTAGGAGACCAGTCTTCCTGCATTAGGAGCAAATATATTTTAATGAATTTTTGGGTTTCGGATTCTAAAAAAATAATACTTTAAATTAACAAAAGTTATTTTAAACATTAAACATCAAACAACAATCCCGCCAAAAGCTTTTGTGTTTGACGTTTAGTCTTGTGTTTAGGAATTGTTAATCATTGCAAACGAGCGAAACGTTTGTAAATACGATCGACGTTTTAATTGCCAGTTTAAATATTTTAAGTGGCGTAAAGGGCAGCGTACACCAACTTGTTTAATTATTACATAAATTAAAAAATATTACTATAACTGTAACTATATACTATATAATTTTTTTTTGCTATATACTATATAATTTTTTTGGGTTGCCTGGAAGAGATCACTCTTTAGTGATAAGGTCGCCTTCTGTGCTGGTCTAGTTGTAAGTTTTTATATTTAGGTTTATTTTAGTATACCAGCACAATAAAGTGTTAAATAAATACATAATAAATAAATATTAGCTATAATGCTATGTATCACACAAATATTAAAATGTGAAAGTTTGTTTGTTTGGATGTTTGTGCGTCAATCACACTGAAACTACTTAACGGATTTTGATGAAATATGGTATACAAACAGGGTATGAGCTGACTTGGGTGATAGGACTTTTTATAAGGATCAAATGCTCCCTTGGGATAAATCAGAAATGTTGACGCTGGACGCCCGGGCGAAGCCGGGACGGGCGTCTAGTAAGCTATAATTTTGAAATTTAATCGGGTGTTAAAAATATAAATAAAATAATACCTATGCGACGCCTTGTATCACATATAACTATCCCACTTTCGACCAGTGTGATAAATGGCTTTATTTTATAACCTGTAATCTTTTCCTTAGCCCTTAATCCTTAAAAGTAGGCAAATGCTGACGGTTCTACCTCTACAAATAGCTTGATACTACGTTACAATTGATCGCTTACCATGAGGCGAACCACCAGCTCAGTTGCCCGCTCTAAAATAAAAAAAAAAAAACAAAAAATTGGAAGAAAAGAAAGCAACATTTATTTATATAGCCTATCCCCTCAGTCCCTGCAGTAGAAATTATGATGATGGTAATAAAAAGAACGCTGTTCAATGATCGCCATTCTTTACCAGCATCATTGGTGTATTTATGGATTTCAGTTCGCAGCTATTCTAAACGTGTGCGTGGAAAATATATTTTTTGCCCATTGCACATAATGTACGGCGAAGGGAACATCATGTATATATTTGACTGGCTTTAAAAAAGGGTGGTACACTCACATATTATATACACTTCTATGCTTTAATTATAACAAACCGCTGAAGAGAAAGCAATTGGACCGATTTGCAATAAATACTAATACAAAAAAAGGTGTGTGTGCGATTCACAAACGATAGAAGTGAAACTACAGTAAATCGAAAAAGAATGACATGAATATATGTAAAATGTAAAATAGTATGCGTATCTATCTGATTCTTTGCCGGCTTCATAATACACATTTTTGTATTTGTGTCTCTTAGATGTCGTTTTTTCCGTTGCATCAGGTTTGAAATCACAACGATTCTAAAGAAGTTTCACTACAATAACCTTAGAAATAGCGCGCTTTATGCGCTATATCTATGGTTATATATATATATATATATATATATATATATATATATATATATATATAGGTTATCCTACTACTATTATAAAGGCGAAAGTTTGTATGGATGTATGGATGTTTGTTACTCTTTCACGTAAAAAGTACTGAACCGATTGCAATGAAATTAGGTACGTAGATAGCTGGACAACTGGAATAACATATAGGCATTATCCCGATATTCCAACGGGATACGGACTTACGCGGGTGAAACCGCGGGGCGCAGCTAGTTATATATATATATATATATATATATATATATATATATATAGGTTATTTAGCAGTCAGCAATACAGCCTTGTCAGAGGAAAACTGTCAGACAGCGGGCAGGAAAATCTTAGTAATGGTGTCCCGTATTCCTTTGAAGTACGCGACACATTACTGAATCGCGCAAGAATTATCGAAATTTTCTCACAACACAGGCATATATATAACTTTCCAACATCATTCAATTGGGGCCTGACAGGCCGGCCAGTGGAGTAGACTGGTCCAGGATCCTCCCTTTTTCGATGGCCGAATTCCACCTTCCTTCCTCCACAGATGATCCCGAACCTTAAGAAAGGGTGCCATATTTCCACTCAGTTAATCCATGCTACGCCTAATTTATACATTTTTCGTACAATAAACATTTTAAATGAATTGATCAATTGATTGATGACTTATAATCATTTGTTGATTATGTGAACCACTCTGCATTTCAGTCTCTCCGCAAAAGCGGAACATATTTAAATTAAATTTATTAAAAATATATCATTTATAAAGTAATTGAATGCTATAAAACAAAAACTTAAACTCTACAAAAACCGCGTTCCATCGATTCAATATGTATCATTAAAATAATCTATACTAATATTATAAAGCTAAAGAGTTTGTTTGTTTGTTTGAACGCACAAATCTCAGGAACTACTGGTCCGATTTGAAAAATCTTTCAGTGTTAGATAGTCCATTTATTGAGGAAGGCTATAGAGTATATATGTACCACGGGCGAACCGCTAGTGTTTCATATTGGTTGAGATGGTTGTTAATCATCTCAATACATGGCGTGGGGTGCCCCTTAGGCAAATGATATCGAAAGAGTCTAAGAAATTCGACCCATGAGGCCGGGTCATGGGTAACCGAGAGGTTTGGGCGTCGAACGGTTCAAATCGCCTCGTGATCGAATTTTGTATATTCTTCAAAAAATAAAATTATAATTAATATAAAATAATTTAAAATATGCATAAATAGTAGACTCTCTTGTTAGTTCTCATCTTGTAAAGTTGCGAATAAAGAGTTTTCGATTTAATTTGATTTGATTTGATATGTATTTCAATGCATTTCTAAGATTTAGAATTTTTGCACTCTGTGCGTCTGATTTTATAATGAATCCGCATACGATACGAAAACTACAAACTCCATTCTCCATGTATATTATTACAAATTTTATATTTTTGTAATGGTTAGAAAAAGTCACATTTTTATTTTCGCTCACCTTTGTATCTATTACTTGCCACATTGTTTATGTAAGAAGCAGACAAACAAGCAGACAAGTCACCTGATATGATCTCATCGTAGCCCAGGCGCGCCCACGGTACCAGGGTCCAGGTGGTGAGTGTGGTTTTCTACCAGCTTCTTTTATAGCAGCTTCGTTATGTTAGTTTAATTAGTTAACACAATTTGAGGTCCCATGACTTAGCAGCGATCTCTACCAGGCAAAATTAAAACGCTTGCGAGTAAGGTAAAAAAGCGAAATATTGTAAATATAAGTAAATATAAATTTTGCCTATGTCACCTACTCAGTAAAAAAGGATTTTTCTTAATGTAAAAGAAGAAATCGGTTGAGTAGTTTTGAGTAAAATTTCGCAATCTTATCTGTATATAAAATAAGTTTAGATGATCGCATGGAAATAATTTTCAATATAATATCAAAAGCCCAGACTTATACATGTGTATAGTATCAATTCATAAACTGTTAATTCGATTAAAATCTAAAAATAATCGCGTCTTGCTGTCTATGCCTGTTCCAGTTCTCTGGAGGCCATCGCCGATTTGACGTCTCGCGCGTAGTTCCAAATTTAAAATTTAAAAAGTTCGTTTCAAAAGCGCGCTAAAAGGCGCCAAGTTTGATGTTCTGAAATTGTTTGTGTTTGTGATTTAAAAAAAAACATGACTCGCAAATTGTACGTGGTCTTTTTGATGTTGATAATTTTTTGGGAAATAGATGGGAAAAGCTCTGAAGAGAGGACTCAGGAGACACGCGGTGTAAAAGTAAGTTGTTTTTGATTATATTTTTTTATTATTGTAAATTAATAAAAAAATGTTACTATTTATAATATTACTATTTTATTAGTCTAGAAATTAGATAAATAATTGTCAGAATGTTATAAAATAACCGCCAAATAGATATAAACATTCAGGAAGCATGCTTCTTACCCCTTTCATTTTTTTTTAATATTAGATCTCAAAATATCGCAATATTTGCTTTTTCACATAACATTTGTGACATGTATCATGTAAAAACGGCAGCAAACTTTTATGATTTGCCATAAATTAAAACAGTTCTCTATGACAAAAAATAATACGAAAGTACTGGCTACAAAAAAGCCAAAGCGCTGAAAATATAAATTCTATTTCTCGTTCGAATACGAAATGTACTTTAGTCTTATTCTTAGAAAAACAAACAGTTTTGAAATCATCATCATATCATCATATCATCATATCATCATATCAGCCCATATATATATATTCCCACTGCTGGGACACGGGCCTCCTATGAGGGTTCAGGCCATAATCCACCACGTTGGCCAAGTGAGGGTTGACACATGTCCACGAACTTTTGATAAGAATCAAAGATGACATGCCGGTGTTGTGACGATGTTTTCCTTCACCGTTTGAGCCGTGGTGATGTTATCCACATGTGCAGATAAATTAAAAAACCAATTTATTTCCTGCATACTCGCCGGTCTCGAACCCCGACTTATCGATTCTGAAGTCCGAGGTTCTCACCACTGATAATTATAAAACGTTATTAGTAACCTGGCAAAAAAAGCCAGGTCATTGAATTGAGGCATTTACTTTATATAGCAAATATTAGAATTTGGTTTCATACAATAATCAATATAAGAAACATTTAAAAGAAACATATATTTTACGCATATAAGCTTTGTTTACAGATTTTCTATTCTATATATATTTCAAAAACGACCGTTTCGTTCATTACGTACTTATTAAAAGCGGTGTTTTTTAATAATTCCAAATAACAAGTATTAACAATATGTTATAACTTATAATATATTATTTGTATGAGTATTTATGTGCGCTGTGTTTTTTTAAACTCTAATATTTATCAATAATTTGAATATTTCATATAAACCAATAATTTATAACGAAAATTAGTATGTAAACGATATTTTCAATTCAAATGAAAATAATATCTTGTTTGTTTTTTGATGCAGTAAAAAATGTAGTGCCTTAAATTTTATTGTGTCTTTTAATATAATATCGGGGATATCCACACATGGATCCATTTATCCAAAGAGGTATTCCCTAATATTGGTTTGTGAAACAAAATTTACTTTTTAAAAGTGTCTCTTAACATGTACATTGAATTATGTCAAACTTGTATACCTACTATCTAATAATTAATGAAAAATATGCTTATTACATCATATTAATGTCTACATCGGGTGTTTAATGCAGAGGTAAAGAGTATCATGATAGAAAAGAGCCGAACGTACAAGACATACTTAAACAAGATTCTTAACTTACAAGTTCGGATTCTTAAAAAAATTGTTTCGCCGCAAATAAAAACTAAATTTCAAAATGACATATTAAAACTTTTTAAGCATTGTAATGTCTTACCAATCTTCTTCTTATATATAAAATTCTCGTGTCACAGTTTTCGTTGCCATACTCCTCCGAAACGGCTTGAGCGATTTTGATGAAATTTTT